>NC_092575.1:6855000-7161250 GCF_037975245.1 Apostichopus japonicus
TATAATGTATATATATATATATATATATTATATACATCCACATTATCATCATGATCGATAATACAGATGCTCAGGGCAGCATTAAATATAGGCCCACAACTTTTGACGGTGAATTCCAAATTCAACGAGTTGTCCATTTAATACCCATTTGTCAAACAAGATGGAGTGTTTAGCAAACCTTTCACAAATCCAAGCCCGCTGACAGTGTGAATTACAATATCATTCCGAGTAGTTACACGGTGATATAAGCAAAAGGGCGGAACGTGCATCAATCACTAATTCGAACAAAATTGGCTCCCTTGGATTGAAACAGAAGGGAGAAGAAAAAGGAGATGAAAATACCACCTAAATCTTTTCAAGTGCGGTTTAGCATAGAGTTAAGGCTGACTTTACTTCGGAGAGCCCGGTTTCATGATTGGAGCATTAGTGTTGGCTTAGGTATATCCTCATAGATCAATTGGAGCTGCTTTGTTACCCAATGTAAATCGTGTTAGAGGTTGTAGTGAGTCCGAACTTGTGTTCTGACGTAGTTGACTGTATACGTAATCCTCCTTATGAATTTTGTATTCGTACAAATTTCTCGTGGTACTTTGGAACTCGGGTATGGACACGAGTACAAGAATAAGTACACGTAGTCGTGGTATATTGGAAATCTGGTATGGACACGAGTACAGGAATAAGTACTCGTAGTCGTGGTATACTGGAATATCTAGTATGGACACGAGTACAAAATAAGTACTCATAGTCGTGGTTTATTTGAATATCTGGTATGGACACGAGTACAAGAATAAGTACTCGTAGTCGTGGTATATTGGAATATCTAGTTTGGACACGAGTACAAGTATAAGTACTAGTAGTCGTGGTATATTGGAATATCTAGTATGGACACGAGTACAAGAATAAGTACTCGTAGTCGTGGTATTTTGGAAATCTGGTATGGACACGAGTACAAGAATAAGTACTCGTAGTCGTGGTATATTGGAAATATGGTATGGACACGAGTACAAGAATGAGTACTCGTTGTCGTGGTATACTGGATATCTGGTATGGACACGAGTACAAGAATGAGTACTCGTTGTCGTGGTATATTGGATATCTGGTATGGACACGAGTACAAGAATAAGTACTCGTACTCGTGGTATATTGGAAATCTGGTATGGACACGAGTACAAGAATGAGTACTCGTTGTCGTGGTATACTGGATATCTGGTATGGACACGAGTACAAGAATGAGTACTCGTTGTCGTGGTATATTGGATATCTGGTATGGACACGAGTACAAGAATAAGTACTCGTAGTCGTGGTATATTGGAAATCTGGTATGGACACGAGTACAAGAATGAGTACTCGTTGTCGTGGTATACTGGATATCTGGTATGGACACGAGTACAAGAATGAGTACTCGTTGTCGTGGTATATTGGATATCTGGTATGGACACGAGTACAAGAATAAGTACTCGTAGTCGTGGTATATTGGAATATCTAGTTTGGACACGAGTACAAGTATAAGTACTAGTAGTCGTGGTATATTGGAATATCTAGTATGGACACGAGTACAAGAATAAGTACTCGTAGTCGTGGTATTTTGGAAATCTGGTATGGACACGAGTACAAGAATAAGTACTCGTAGTCGTGGTATATTGGAAATCTGGTATGGACACGAGTACAAGAATGAGTACTCGTTGTCGTGGTATATTGGATATCTGGTATGGACACGAGTACAAGAATAAGTACTCGTAGTCGTGGTATATTGGAAATCTGGTATGGACACGAGTACAAGAATGAGTACTCGTTGTCGTGGTATATTGGATATCTGGTATGGACACGAGTACAAGAATGAGTACTCGTTGTCGTGGTATATTGGATATCTGGTATGGACACGAGTACAAGAATAAGTACTCGTAGTCGTGGTATATTGGAATATGGACACGAGTACAAGAGTAAGTACTCGTAGTCGTGGGTAAAGCCTTGTAATCCCACTGGTGAATTCTACTTGTACTCATATAAAGGCAGTTGTACTCAAACTGCTATCCTGTTTCGTGTACTACTTTTCTAATGACGTGACCAGGAGATAGATTATCAAGCTCGTAAGTTCCCCAAATTAGTTTGAATGTTCCAATAACAACAAACAGTCTATTGTCTTTCTTGTTGTTGTTGTTGTTATTATTATTATTGTTGTTGTTGTTATTGCAGCTCTGTGACCTTTACTTTAATAATGTTTTTTTTTTAATTTCTGCATCTCCGTATATAACTATATACATAATCTGTGGCTCCCGAAGTCTTAGTTACAATACTTCGTGAATCTATAATTGCGAAACATCCCATTCAATGAAAACATACAGAAATCATGAAGGTCCTTGGGATTACAAACGCAGACAAACTGACTATACAGCTCATTTATTAAAGGGGATGTATCGGTTAATTGGAAATATCTTAATTATTTAGTTTTCTGTTCTTGCTAATTTCGAATGTATGATGATAGACATATTGATTTATGTCATTACTTTCAGTGGTGAGAGAGAAGTGTAGAACATGTAAACGGGCTAACGAGTAAAAAGTTGATAAGGCACCGTTGCTAGATATACAAGATGGAAAATAGAAGAAGCTTTGTTATATATAGAGCAGTCTCCGTAGGTCTCTTTCAGACCAAGAGAGCTACTTTCTGAAGAAAAATCAGTATGGTTTGTAAACGTATAGCACCTAACTTTAATCATCTTCATCCCCATCTCACGAAACTGTTCGGTGTTTGACCTGAACAAAGTTGTAAACTGTATGATCAGTAAAAGTATGTGTACCTGATTGGTATATCCATTGTGATTATTACTGCCAATCTTACACTATTTGTAATTTGATTTAACTTGTGTGTTGCTCACGTATAACAATAGTGCATTGTTTTATTTATTGAATCACAACTATCGTTCAATTGTTGATTAATCATGACCAGGAAACTTGGATTGCTCCATATGGGGATTAACCTCCGTAGCAGGTGTAGATTATGTACCATATATTACGGTTGCAGCTAACCGGTGCAGGAGTAATACACGTCCGCTGTGCGGGCAATATGGGGATATACTCTGAGTCTATTTACTTAAGTCTTACTATTGTTGTTACGACATGTAGCTATGCATGGTGAGAGTTATAATGTCACTTTAACTCCATGGCCATCAAACGTACAGTTGAACATATGTGTCAAATAACATTTGTGTCTCATTCACCCAGTTGGGACCATATTTTCTATACTGTAGTGTCATGTCTCGCTTTCAGAGCACTCGTGTTGTCAGTACGAGCAGTATGAATATCATGTTTTGTATCAGATCAAGGTTAGGAACTGTTTGTACTGACAATACCAGTGCTTTGAGAACATGATATTGGAGTACAGTTTAGAGAGGTATTATCATTAGGAAATTGTTTCAACTGGCTGGTCTCACTCTATAGACAATAATGAATATTCATCAGAAATGAATTTACACCTTGTTCTTTATGTGCATGGTATAGTTTATAACTATATATATATATGGTATAGTCTATAAAGAACGAACTGGCTAAATTTTATTCGAGTAAGAGAGAGAGAGAGGAAAAAGACAAATGAGCAAAATATCCATTTTGTCTTCATGCACACCGACGTAATACACGTTAGCTTATGTTTCAGTATAGTTGTACATCTTAGCGACTGAATCTTTCTTTCATTTGGCTTGCTTTCTTTCATCCTTCTTCTTCTCTTTTTATCCCTTTTCCTGGGAGAATGTTTCGCAGTCATGTTCGACCTTTTTAACAAATAAAGCTTACAAAAATCAGGAATCTGCTGATTATCACATTTGATTAAATTAATATGACGTGAAATTTAGTGACTAGTGAACAGCACATGCAATGCAAGCAGTTACTAGGAAGAAGAAGAAACATTATCTGTCGTAGACTTGGTCTACAGGTCGTTTTTATAAAAACTGCAGCCGAGTCTGTCATCCCATTTCATACACTGAATGATTGAACCTCATGAAACCTAATTTTGTCACTCTGTCGACAGATAGTATCAATCATCGCTCCACGAGGTTTGCGTTATAACTCAGTTAGTTTGCTCAAGACACCGTATAACATAAACCTTCTCTTTCAAGAGTGTCAAAATAATGCAGTAAATTGAGTTTGGATGGACAACTTAGTATCCTTTTCTCTTTTCTCCAAAACATTACTTAGATTTCGTGTGATTTATTTTTTATTTAGCAAGTCATGTAAGGAAACTGAAAAGGAGAGATGGAGAGAGAGAGATAATAGATAGAGAGGAAGAGGAGGAAGAAGAAGAGGAAAATGTGTTAGAGATTTGAATCAAAAGTGGGTTAAGAGTCACTTATTGAATTTCCATTCCTGACCGAGAAAACAAAATGTTGTTAACGATTTATTCTTTCGCTTTTTGGCCTTTATTGATCTGTAGTAGTACTGCCGTATACCGCAGCGCATGTCTATAGTTATCGGCCGCATAGTGAATAAGAGTATACCGTATATACTATACTATACTGATATATAAGAATGTCATAACCTATCATGGAAGCACCATACAAAAATTGCACAGAAGCGTTTTATCCACTTAGAGCAATATGATCATGAATTGATTCAAATGTATACAGCTAGGATATTTATCTTTATTAAACTCATTAACATTTCAGTAGTCTCCATGTGTAGCAAGTATATCTATATATATCTATATATATATATATATATCTATATCTATATCTATATCTATATCTATATATATATATATATATATATATATATATATATATATATATATATATATATATATATATATATATATATATTAAATTAATAAAGACAGACACACTGGGAAAAAAAACTCCACTGCATGACCTGTTTTGTCCATTTGGGACTCATCAGGGGAAGGAAGGTATAGGAATCGAACACCGTACCTTCGTGTCACAGACTTAAATCCGTACCACTCGACAACAGTGATTTCACTGGTGTGGTAGCGTAATTTAATGCTTGGTTATAACTGCTTTGTATAACTCTGTACAATCATAACACTTACGTAATGCGCTGTCATTGACAAGTCAAATTTTCTCAAACGAATAAGTCAGATTTTCTGTGTGTTGTGTCGAAGAGTTGATCATCGGAACCCTCCCTATTATGTAGTATAATGATTAAAAATGTGACTCATTAAATGAAACCTTTTATCAATTTCTACCCTCATATTACCGATTTCGAAATTTATAGAAGCCGTATACAGCTCATAAAGAGGGCGTATAGCCTATGTATTATAATCTCTATTTTCATAGCTGATTCGGAAAATCTTCTCTCTTTATTTGGCAATATTTTGTAAACAAGAAATCAAATTACATCCACTAGAATACACACAAAATTGTTACACATACTTACATACACAAAAAAATTCGGGATCTAACAGAGTATATGAAAGGAACCAAAACTGCTCTCTGATTAGTTTGTGTTTAAAGCCACGTAGGGTAATATAAGCGATATTCGTGTGTGCCGTATATGTAACGTTAAAGTTGCACCGTAGAAATCTGTGTCAGCAGCACGCAATGATTTCATATATAGCTGAAGTTATAGACACGTTCAAAGAGTCAGGTCAATGTAGGTAATATAAATTATAGCAGATTGTCTATTAAATAAAAAAGTGGACTTGCAGACGGCATGATAGAAATATGCTGTAGGCCTACACGTGTGTTTTAATTGATTTAATTCCGACGCCCCCTTACATCTTTCGGTTTTAACGACAATAACAGTTAATCAAATATAATTTTCCGGTCGAAAGTGTTAATTTGACTTATTCCGTGTTCCATTGCTATAGTCTTGTTTTCCCATTCTATAGGTGACCTAAATGATTGTTTCAAGGAACTACTCCCATATGAAATCAAGCCTATACGCAATATCTTTCAATATATTGTTACATAACGGTGATCGGATGTAATGAAGCATTTACTCAGTTAATATTGTGAACGCTTTGAACCAACAAATCGGTCAAATGCACTGGCAAAACTATGGCACTAACAGTTCCATCAACATTTATACTGCATCAAACTTGCATGTATGGCATATAGTTGTGTCGCGGAACTATTACTATACAAACACGATTGAAAGCGGGTATCTTTTTTCCTAGTTTTGACCCCAGATTATGAATGACAATCCTTCATTTTCATAGAAACTGGATCCCTAACCCACTTTCTAAACCCTAACTCTGATTTCAAACGAATTTGTAAATTCCTGAAAAACCTGAAACCCACGTTCGTCCTGGGGAAAAAAAATACGCAAGCGGGTATTAGTCGTAAGTTGATGTTGCTAATAGAGGGCGTAAACCTAAATGAATCGTACTACTAATCTATAGACGCTGCAATTTGCTTTATGTTTTTATCCTTGATTCGCTGTGACGAAGCCATGATAACGTTCACACAAAATTGGATTCATTTAAATTTAAATAAGAAATATGTTTACATATTCTTTTACGTATTTCCATTGGGGTGCGGGTGGGGGTGGGGGTGGGGTGAGGATGTTAATTTACCAACTTACCAATTGCCTGCCAATCATATGTATATGTATAAGCGTTCTTTTATACTTTTTCATATATGTGTTGAAATGATTGACACCCCCCCCCCCCTCAGGCTCACCCCCATTTTCATCACATCATTGTATTTCGACATGAAACAATTGTATATCTGCTAAACTAATTTCTTCTTATTCGATAAAAAAAAAGAAAAATTGTTCTTAAAGACTCCATTATTTGAACTAGAACTTTGTTGTCTTTGATGCTATACTTACAATGGCTCATTCTTTGCAACCATCTGACCATCATTATCAGCTTAATTGTACAGCATTCCGGTGCATATGAAAACAAAAACAGCACCCTTCTGAAACAATTGCTGTAAGAATTAAAAAATATACGCCATGGCCTGGTTTTAACTCAGAATAGAAATATCGCGCAATTAACTGAAAGTAAGGTTAAATACGTCATACATCAATCACTCGAGACATTATTATGACTAACTATGCAATGAATTATCCAGAATGAGCACTCCCAAATGACAAATCGTTATTAGCTGTTTACTGCGGCTCATTACATCTATACCAATATCAATGCACCAGTTACTATATATAAATATATATATACATACGTATAGCTGTACATGCGGCTACAAAGTCATGTATGAAACAAAGTCAATTGTAGGTTTTTATGTCACGTGGTTTATACAACTGTCATACTGTCTCCCTTTTGAGTAGGTCTCTTATATCTGTTCGTGTCTATGCTTAATAGTGCACGTGGCCGACAGTGGTTACAAGGATGACGTTAGTATTGTCCTCCCCTCCCCTCCCTTTCCCCCATCGCCCTCTCCCCACTTCCCACCACCATCACGACAAAATGTGTATTGGCATTTATACCTATACAATAATGTATAAGATTTTGTACACGGTGCAGTCTGCATTTGAACACCATTTTTCGAGAATATTCTCGATTGTAAAATGCTAATCATTGACAAGTTATAAAAACCAGTGTCAAGCTCAACACTTCGTCTGATTGCAAATAACTTGTTAACTTTATTACTTATTACAAGTTGGTCCAAGAAGGAATGAAAGGGTTGGAGTTTTCCATGGTTTGTGTTCTGCTATTGTTCTGAGGCTAAAATAACCTTGTTTTGACTTTTTTTCATAGAAATATTGAAATGGAAAAATACAATACACAAATGTGACCAAATGAGTATAAAATTTACAATAAAAATAAACATTTAAACGCCATATTCATTCAAAGACTAAATCGCGAGATAAAAAAAAATCCAACAATAATATAAAATATAAAACCGACAGGACTACATGGGTACAAAGTTTAACATGATAAAATTAAATACGAAATTTTGAGTTTTCTGATCATCCAAGTAATTTTTACACAATTTAGGGGGACACAGAAAGGAAAAAAGGGTCTCGGTGTGTTGAAATGCTTGCAGAATGTGACAGTGAGACGTTGACGGATGGTTTGATGTTACTGAAATGAATTTAATTGTTAAAGTTTTAAAAATTTCAGTTTATATCCTATATTTCTTCGTCGACATAAAACTAATTAACATAATTTTCAGCCTTTAACTTAGTACCTTGAATGTTATATGTGTTTGTGTTTAATTAATTATGATAAAGTAAAAATTATATTTCACAATGATTGCATATTCACTGACTGCATTCAATTTTTTTCCGTGGGTGAAATGTTGCCAATTTAACAATGACGCAGTAATTTGTTGCCGATTTAACAATGACGACGCAGTGTGGAAATACGAATGAATAAAGACAAGTTGTTTATGTCCCAAATGAACGCATAACATATATGATATTATTCCGCTAAATGACAGAGGGGATGTCGTTTTCGAAAGAAATGATAATACTACGCACTCTAAAAAAAGGTGCCCGTTATTCATTTGGGAATGAAAATGTTTACAAGGTTTTCACACGCAAGGAACTTAAATGATCAATTTTTTGTTTAAATTTTGGATCTATTTTTTTCATTTTTTTTTTTTTAATAAAAACGTGATTAACGTGTCATACCTTCGGATAATTCAAATTATGGCTTATCAATTTCTTGGTATAGGGATAGATCGCTCATCAAAACCAGATATTTTAAAAAAGACGGGTTTATTTTATTTTGGCGATGTTGAAGAATGTTTACGCCTGCATGACCAATTCTACGCCACTTCCTTGATTTGTATTCTACCGGATATTGCAGCCATTCCGGGAAATCGAACAAAACTTCTCTAGCAGTCAAAGACTTGCACCCACACGAGAGACGCGATGGCATTTTTGCAAATCTGCCAGCTCGGTTTATAAGGCTTGCAAGATTTTTTTCTCCAAACTGGCTGAAGAGTGGGAACAAAACAAACTGAAAAGGACAAGATCAAACATCGCAAAATACAATTTTTTGTTTTGCTTCCTTCCCCCCCCCCTTCTGAAGGTCAAATGTCATAAATACCAAGGACAATACGCGATATGCCTTCATGTTTTGATGGACATATCTTCGATTTTATTTGCGCCACGGTTTCAAATGAGTGTTAGCTCAGTGGTTAACGCCGGTGCCTTTCAATCATAAGGTCCCGAGTTCGAGTCACTTCAAGATTAATGCATGTCGTCTAGTTACAGAGTTGTTGACAATTCATAATCATGGACGTTAAATATGAATGTAAGAGACTGACTTCGGTCAGCTTGCGGCTTTGATAAGCCAATGATGGCTTCTTCGCGAGTTCCTGCTTGCAGGAGGATCTAAAATACATACATACATACATACATACATACAATTCGATGATTTCACCAAAAAGTGATTCTATCAAATAATGAATAGTTCAATTATAAGTAAACTGATGAATTTTAACTTCATTGCAAATCGACATTAAAAAAAGAAGCAAAATTAAAACCGAAAAGTGAAAACTTGATTTCCTGTCGGCTTATCTCTAAAAAACAATATAAATTAGCTAAACGTGATAAACAACCCAATTGAGTTCTCTGTCCAGTTGCGTGTATTTTTAAGTCGGCTTGCAAGTATGTTTTCGTCGAAGTTGTATACCTTTGAAGAAGGACCTGCTAGGACCAAAGTACCAAGTCCTTCTGAGCTAAAGTTTGTATCAAGTTGTTATATTAATTTCTAGTAAAGAAACGAATCTATCCTATCGGTACTGAGTTAGTCGCTACCGACTTGATACTAACTTATTACACGAACTTAGCACCGACTTGATACTTTAGCTTTACCGGAATATATGTGCTGTCTCCATAAAGTAATTGGGCAGTTTAAATCCCATTTGGTAACGAGATTCCCATTACTTTACTAGATAGTCGCCAAATTAATACCAACTTCATACTAACTTATTACAATATATAGGAAGGAAAGTAGGACCCACTATGTCAGATGAGGGCTTTATTGCTCAGAGGAGAACATTGTTTTACCGAGATCATTGTTTGAAATTTGACCATCGATATCAATTTATGGAAAAATCTTAAATTCATCAGTTAAAACAAAAGAAAGAAATGAAAGCAAAAACAAAGAGAGTGTGATGTCTTGCCCATGTGCGACATCACAAATTCTTGCGCAATTTAATGTCCCCTATTAAGTCGAATAAATTTCAACTTTTTCTCCCAGCCATGAAACAAATTATCAAGATGGAAGTTGGACCAATGTATTACTTTTCTTGTTTTTATACTTGCTTTTTATTTTGTTATTTTAAAGTCTTAGACTTCGTTATGTCTTTACATATGCAATTACAAGGCATAGCCTTCCATAGATAGTGCACACTTTATTTTACTTGCACAGGCCTACATTTAGCAGAAAGTAACGGCATATAAATCTACTTCAAGAACGGTCAGTAAGGTTTAAGGTGATGTGTTGTAATTCTCCTCAAGACAGACGCTATGTAGAAACGTCTTTCTCAATTCCAATATGGCACTCTGTCTGTGAATTATGAACTCATATTGACTAAATGTCTTGTACTTGAGGCCAGCCGTATAAAAAGACACATAGCATTAGCACGCAAGGCCCCTCCAAGTTTTGTTTTCAGTACTAAAAGTCCTTCCTTCCTTCCGTGATGTTATGGCGGCTCGTTGTGCCCTTTCTACAGATAAAATGGGAAACAATTATCACTTTAAGTAACAGCCGTGTCCTTGTAAGATACATAGGTAAAATCTGTCTCAAAATTATGACGTCTTAAGCAGTTTAGTTGTTCAATAAGTCAATATATTCGTAGGGAGAAATTTTCTGCTACATGTGCTGCTGTTTTCTATTAGATTTAACGCTGACGTGTTTGCGTGTGTTATATATACCTCAACAGGGTATGGTACTCTACATGGCAGCTCACACTACAAAGGGGATCCCTGGGAAAATACTTTATAAACCCCAGAAACCACTCTTCTCATGGTCTACATAAATAAACCATGAACTACACGAATCTTATATGGATTTGAACAAAATCTATAAAAAAAAGTCGAAAAAAGACATTTATTTAACCATGTTAAGTGTTAGAATAACTCGTTCGTTTCTTCCTGCTCCCGATGAAATTGTTAATTACATCAAAGTATTTGTTTTTGTAGCAAAAATCATAATTATGATAGTCAGCACACAATGCAAGAAATAAAAATCATGGTTTATATGGTGTGATATTAACGACCGTGCCACCGTGAATCTTTAAATTCTTAATTATCCTATTTTTCCCCCTACATAGTGTATTATTTGTTCAACTAACTGCATGTCGGAAGGGTACGGGTTGGGGTGGCAGAGATGGGTTTTTTTTGGGGGGGGGGAGGGGGTGGGCAGCCTTTCGTAAACAAGAAATGTATGCCTGTATATTATAACACAGTAACAACATATACATGTTTGCGAAACTATCGACTAACTTCTTATTCTATCTGTGGTGTAGTTTCTCATAATTAATATGCTCTTTTAACAATTACTTTGATAATCCTTGCTTTTAATAGGAACATCATTCCTGTCAAAGTATCTCCCAAAATGAAAGTAACCTTATGTCTCCTTTAGAGTTGTTTGCACGTGTAATAAATTTAACTTAAAACGAGTTAGTTCTATTTAGATTCTTTGGTATCGTATTTCAAACATTCGAGCCATTATTATTTGGTAGAATATGGAGATTTTAATAAAAAAATTCATTTACACCGAGAGGTGAATCACTTATATAGCTTTTTAATATCGTGATATATATATATATATATATACATATATATATATATATATATATATATATATATAGGCCTATGCACTATAAAGTATCATTTCAATTATAAATTGTAAAAATAACTCTGTGGTAAGTATAAACTAGTAAGCTAGCATAGTTATAATAGCAAGTTGAAGAGTGATGCTGCTCTCTATATTTTCGAAAGTGGGGAAGGACAGGAGTATATTTCTTCCTACTCACTCCCCTCGATCACAGTACTTGATATATTGTTAACAATACCTGGTAACTATACAGTAGCATACTTGATATATGTGAACACTACTTGATATATGTGAACACTACTTGATATATGTGAACACTACTTGCTATATGTGAACAGTACTTGCTATATGTGAACAGTCCTTGCTATATGTGAACAGTACTTGCTATATGTGAACAGTACTTGTTAAATGTGAGCATTACTTGGTATGTGTGAACAGTACTTGGTATATGTGAACAGTACTTGATATACGTGAACAGTACTTGATATACGTGAACAGTACTTGATATACGTGAACAGTACTTGATATACGTGAACAGTACTGGATATACGTGAACAGTACTGGATATATGTGAACAGTACTTGATATATGTGAACAGTACTTGATATATGTGAACAGTACTTGATATATGTGAACAGTACTTGATATATGTGAACAGTACTTGATATATGTGAACAGTGCTTGTTAAATGTGAACATTACTTGGTATGTGTGAACAGTACTTGGTATATGTGAACAGTACTTGCTATATGTGAACAGTACTTGATATACGTGAACAGTACTTGATATACTGAACAGTACTTGATATATGTGAACAGTACTTGATATATGTGAACACTACTTGATATACGTGAACACTACCTGCATATTAGTATTGATCTACATTAATCACATGATAGATGCAAATTAACTCATTTCACTGCATCTTAATTTACCAAAAACCTAACTAGTTAAGTTTTGTTGACAATACCTGGTATAGCTTACAGTACCTGGTATGTGTTAACAGAACCTGGTATGTGTTAACAGAACTTGGTATGTGTTAACAGGAACTGGTGTGTGTTAACAGATCCTGATATGTGTTAACATAAACTGATATATGTTAAAATAACCTGGTATGTGTTAACAGTACCTGGTATGTGTTAACAGTACCTGGTATGTGTTAACAGTACCTGGTATGTGTTAACATAACCTGATATATGTTAACAGTGGTTAACTATGTACATGTTATACTTAGTAGTACCTGAACTAGTGTAGTACCTGGTATAGTTGGAAGCACCTGGTATAGTTTGTTGTACCTGGTATAGTTATCAGTATATGATATGGTTGGTAGTACCTACTATCTTTATGGGGAACCGGTTTTGTTAGTAGTGCCTATAGTATAGTAAGCATAACCTGGTAGCACCAGTAGTTAGTAGCACCTGGTATAGTTAACAGTACCTGGTATAGTAAGTAGTACATGGTACAGTGAGTAGTACCTAGTATAGTTAGTAATGCCTGGTACAGCTGACAGTACCTGGTATGGTTAGTTCTACCTGGTATATTTAGTAGTACATGGAATAAGTTTACAGTACCTTGTACAATTAGCAATAACTGGTATAATGAGTAGTACTTGGTATATACTTAGTTGTACCCGGTATTATCAATAGTATAGACTACGCAGTACAGTTAACAGTACACGTAATAGTTACCAGCACATATTATAGTTAACAATACTTCGTTTAGTTTTAGTACCTGATTCAGTTTTAGTACCTGGTATAGTTGAGAGTACCTGGTATAGTGAAGAGTACTGGTATAGTTGACAGTGACTGGTGTAGTTGACAGTACCTGGTATATGTTAACAGTACCTGGTATATGTTAACAGGACCTCGTTAATGTCAGCAGTACCAGATATAGTTTGCAGTATCTGTTCGGAGTACTTGTGATTTCGTATGTATACATGGGCCTAAGGTGGGTATCTCTAACACCAATCCGATAATTTCTTAAAAGCTCAGAAGGGGGACAAACAAGAAAATTTCATTAACAGAAATGACTATATTTTCCTTTCTAACGTGTGTTTGCAAATCCCTGCAAGAAAACAAGAAATATTTTAAAAGCTTCTGGAGACTTCCAGGACTCTCCTTTGACGGCCCCCCTTCACATATAGCCAATACCAGTGTACTCACCTACCCCATATTATACTCTACAGTGGCTATGCTATTGGGTGGTAGACATATCGACTCCCCTTTACATATAGCCAATACATGTGTGCTCACCTACCCCATATTATACTCTAAACACTGGCTATGCTATTGGGTGGTAGACATATCGACTCCCCTTCACATATTGCAAATACCTGTGTACTCACCTACTCCCATATTATACTCTACAAACTGGCTATGCTATTGGGTGGTATACATATCGACTCCCCTTCACATATAGCCAATACCTGTGTACTCACCTACCCCATATTATACTCTACAAACTGGCTATGCTATTGGGTGGTAGACATATCGACTCCCCTTCACATATAGCCAATACCAGTGTACTCACCAACCCCATATTGTACTCTACAAACTGGCTATGCTGTTTGGTTGGTAGACATATCGACTCCCCTTCACATATAGCCAATACCTGTGTACTCAACTACCCCATATTATACTCTACAAACTGGCTATGCTATTGGGTGGTAGACATATCGACTCCCCTTCACATATAGCCAATACCTGTGTACTCACCTACCCCATATTATACTCTACAAACTGGCTATGCTATTGGGTGGTAGACATATCGACTCCCCTTCACATATAGCCAATACCTGTGTACTCACTTACCCCATATTATAGTCTACAAACTGGCTATGCTATTGGGTGGTAGACATATCGACTCCCCTTCACATATAGCCAATACCTGTGTACTCACCTACCCCATATTATACTCTACAAACTGGCTATGCTATTGGGTGGTAGACATATCGACTCCCCTTCACATATAGCCAATACCTGTGTACTCACCTACCCCATATTATACTCTACAAACTGGCTATGCTAGATCATGCTATGCTATGCTATTGAGTAGTAGACATATCGACTACCGAATTACTTGTGCTTGTTTGACTCTGATGAGGAATGACCGTAAACGTGAGTCTATTTTTAGGTACACACACGTCATATTCGTATCTTTAATCTGAGGTAATATCTGTCAAAAAATTGTGAAGAATCAGGTGGTTAAAAATCTTGTATTAACTAACTGATTAATAAGAAGTCTAAAGTACAACCTGAGGCCAACACCAAGGTATTCGTCAACTGCGACCGTCCCATTGTACGAAAAGTACAAAAGTTATGATAAAGTTGTGTTATTTTAGTGAAAAGAAAGTGTAATAAACGTTTAAGAAATAAATAGTTCCTTTTCTGGTGGTTATAACCAAGATATATAAATATACATTAACATTTTTTTGATCTTAGGTACATTGTTATTGAGGTATCATTGAGACATTTATTTGGCATATAATTTGAATTGTATCCCCAAGTTTGTTGAAACAGATTTCGACGCAGTGAAGGTAATGCTATGTAATTAGTGCATAATTTCGGCCGTCGGTGTAACGTTACAAGACGTTATAGCCCCTCAGCGTCAAAAAATTAATTTAAAAGTTGTCAAATCTTATTGGCGTATATAAGTCACTGTTTACCATGGTAAAACTATCCATGCTGCGTGACCCGTGGGTGCAGAATTTAACACTTGTGCACCATACAGTGCCAGTATGGTGTCATTGTTGCATGTGCTATTTGATACACCACGCGTGATGTCGTTAAAATGGGAAATTGGAAATTTTATTTTAATAAGAAAGAAACTAGTTTTTGTAGGCAACACCCAACAAGACATCACAATAGATAACTTTAAAAAGGATTAAGAAATAGCACATGCCCCCTAAACCATGTTTCTAAAAAGCCCTTCCGTTGAAGGGAGCATGAGTTTGTTCCATTTCCATATGAAAATGGAACAAATATATATATATATATATATATATATATATATATATATATTTATATACACATTTATATACACATATTTATATACACACATTAAAATTCATTGTTGTGTATGTTGTATCAATGTCTTGGAGTAGACACGGTATAAAATAAAAACTCATGAAATGTGAAATTTTCGAGAAAATCTAAGAACATTTTCATGGTTAAATTAAACTAACATCACCTATTTGAACCAACAATTTACAGAACGGTATTATTTGACCCCATCCCACACCCACACCCACGTCCTCCCTCCCCTTCTCCTCAGTAACTACAACAATGACGAACAAGTAATTACACAACCACGACAAACGAAAGTTTTGTCATTTCAAGGCAGATGTCACAGCAGCAAAAAAATGTCCTTGATAGCCGTTGAGGTAAAAATAAAAGAAGAGGAAAAGGAGAAAGAATATTACGAACGGGAAAAAAAGAAAAAGAAATCCTCCTCTCATCTTCTCCTGAATCATAGCTCTCCTTGGAATAAAGGTCTTTCAGAACCAATGATTCAAGTGTCCCCTTCTTTTTTTAATCATTTTTTAGCGATGATTTGTGCGTTTTACCTTCAAACGATTGTTTATACCATGGCAGATATCGTATTGCTCGGAAGTTAATCGAGCTACGGTAGCAGCAAAATGCCACCATGATGATTACCTTCCTCTTTGGGTAGAGAGAGAGAAGAAATATGGAAAATAAAAAAATATAAAGAAAAAAAATAGTAGCTCCGTCTCTGGTTTTTTATGAGCCCGTTTCAATGAAGATGGTTAATGAACTACAGTGATTCTACAGTCTCAACAGTAGAATCGGTGCCACACAGGCGTAGTAGTGGGCGGTTCATTGAACCGAGCCCCTATCCTTCTCGGGGGAGGGCGGGGGTGCTCTCAGACAGGCTCCAATGATTGCTTCCGACATTTTTCAAGTCACAGCTGCCAGTCATTCAAGATAGCCAGACAGATTCATTTTCCCTTTTTTGGCTGTATGCCAAGTGCACTTCAGAGGCATTAACAATGATGGCCACCAGATCTCACTTTTGCAAGCCGAGCCCCCTTACAGCCCAGCTACGCCACTGGAAAAGAAATTTGAAGTGCTGTAAAATGGCGTTGTATATATTGCAATACCGTCTTTTGGTCAGTATCGTCAGTGACCACTTTTTGTATCAATAATATATATCTATATAGAATAGTTGACATTAATGTTGTGTTCACGTTTTCATTAAACTTGTGCAAAATGAATATGTATACCACAAGAGGGACACGTACATCTAACAGGGATTGTTAATACTTTTAACCCTATGGCCGCCGTTTTAATCAGTACATCAGTCACTAAATTTAAAAAAAGGCGAGAATTATTGTTGTCGTTGTATACATTTATATTTGTTTCTTCAAAATAACTGCTATAACCTGCAGTGGGAGAAAGATTTTACTTTTAATTCTGGTGTAGTGTAAATTGTAAAAAGTGTAAAAAAGAAGTAAATTAATTTTCTTGTTTTACATACCGATCAGTAGATCATTTATATTTCTCGTTGTCTTTTTGTTACATTTGTATAGGTTCTTTTGTAAACAGGGACTACTGGTAAGGTCAACATTACTCATCAGTCCCTCCCACCCAACCCCAACCCCCAACCCATTCCTATAGTCAGGTTTATACATATACTGTAGTAATCTATTAGTGTGGATTTATCACTGAAATCCTGAAAAACTAACAAACTTTTTTACCAAACTGTTTACAAATTCACAAACTAACAAACTCATAACAAGCTGTTAACAAACCAACAAACAACAAACTGTCTGTATTCTGTGTGTGTATTTGTCCCTCCAGTTACTGTAACTTGTCATTCAGCCTCTGAAGAAGATCCTGCTAGGATCGCAACGTCGGGCCCCTCTTACTTTTACACAAACTAACAAGCTGTTAACAAACTAACACACATTTAACAAACTCACACACTTTCAACTTTTACTTTTTCTTTTGCATATATTTTAGACTGTCCGTCCATCTGTCTCCTTTAAGTGGTGTTCTTGTCTGGTTTCGTTTTAGTTAGCCTGTGAAAAAGATCCTACAGAGATCGAAACCTCGGGCCCCCTTTTATATTGTTCCCAGGTTTCGATAGATGACCATCTTAACCAACAACGAAAGTAATTGGATTAATATTAATCAACAAATATTAGGTCATATCCTAACAGACAACCCCAAGCAAAAGGAAAAACATGACCTCAGATAACATGCTTGCAATTTATTACATATTTTCACCTAACATCTTGCCATGAATGTTCTGTTGTTAAAATAAACTTAAATGAACATTACTATGGTAGAGTCATTAGAAATTTGTAAAAGCATTAAGAGTTAACAATTTGGATTTTGACTGAAGAGACAAGGTAATCATTGGTTTATCCTTAAAGGAGCATTCCATGCATTTAAAGACGAATATCTTGGCAATCAGAATAGCTATAGAAATATGATCTGAACTCAAACTTTTTTATTTCTTTTCATAGTTGGTCTAACTTAATATCAAATTATTTGATGTTAAAATTCGGACTAAATTCATCTTTCAATGTGTTTTTATTTTGCCATTTTTCTATGAGTTAAAATCCATTCTTATTTCCAACTTTAACCTTTTTATCTAGAGTACAACAATTCTCTTCGAATCCCTTCTTTAAAAGAGTCATTAGTCATATAATACACGAAATGATTTCTTAATAAAGCGCCACAATTTCAGCGATTTTTCACTTTCGAGTAAGGAGTGGAAATTGAAAGAAAAATAATATGTAAAAGTATGGCTGTACATTGGTTCGAAATTTTTTGTAATTTACTGTTATTTTACTGTATAAAGCTATAGACATACACGCACAGACACATACCTTTTGTTGTCATTGTTATAATACAGGCCAGTTAATTAGCATATATCTCTGCTTCAAAACTCTTAAGTATTTCCTTTCCAATCCTTTTTGATTCCTTATTTTTTGTTAAGTATAACTTTTACATATCCCTTTTGTATTCTGTTACGACCCCATGGGCTAATAATATCATATTAAGTAGCACACACGACAGGAAATGATAATTAATTCTACTTTTTAAGCATTGCTTTATAAACCTTTTGGGTACTTGCATTATATCTCAGAGGGAATCTCTATAGATATGCTGCAAAATGTACATACACGCAGGTCTGATATTCCTGCCATATGATATTGCGTGTATACTTGTATATGGTAATATATGAGTCTATAAGGTTTAGCTTCTATACAACAACATATGGAGGCAAATAGCTGTGTAAATGTACAATGCCGGCAACATTACGAGACAAAGATACAGTGCACCTGCATACTTACAACAAATTCTCATTTTTTACTAGAAACAAAAATCCCTCATCCACGGAAGAACGTTCCATAGTGATAACGAACATACAGGGGCTGATTTTAGGTTACTTACTTATTAGCATTCATTTGGAATGGTATCCATCGGCCAAAATCAATACTCATCATATAGTGTGTCAGATCATATATATGTTAATTATCATGTGTGCTCTCTGTTAGATTACTCTGACCTATAGAATTATGGTCACGTGTCACTACGAACTCGTGACATTAAACCCTCAAGATATACGATGTTCGTTCTGTTGTAACTTGGCTGAATTCATGTGTTAGTACAAATATGAAATTCCTCTCATATATGGTAAATAAAATGATTTCAGTTTTTCTTAAGTGAGTATAGGACGGAATAGGCATTTCGTTTAAGTGTTGCTAACTTATGCGAAAGCATGTATGTATTAATGTGCTATACGCTCAAGGAGATATATCTTGAATTTTCACGTATAAATAGATCACAGTTATAGCATGTTATGTCGAAGTGTCGTCTGGTAAATGGATAGGCTCATGAAGCCTATACGTACTTACGAAAAGTATAGCCTAACGTTATGACGTGAGTGTATTATATGCTATAACCATGTGCTTAGCTCAAATTTAAACTTGCCAACAAAGCCAAACGTTCTACTTGTTGAATTCTTAAAATAAAACAAGTTCTTAACTTATTTGATATCATCTACCATTATGGTTGTCTTTAGTCCCCCTTTTAATGAAATTACCTCTTTTAACTGCCCCACATCAGTTTCCGTGAAGAACCGAGAAAAGAAAAGAAAAACCAAAAGAGTACATGATTAATTTACCAAAAAATTTGATCACCCATCAAAATAAGCATTGAAAGCGCGCTCGTTCCAATCCCACAAATTACTAGTGTCTCCCCTTACATATAAGTAGATATACCAGTACAGTTGACTATACTTTATGTTACTTATAAAGTCACACTCCTTTTTTTCAGATATTTCAACTCCGTAAAATTGTTTATAACTCGCAATGTATTACGATCGTTCGGTAGTATAAACAAAGTATGTCAAGGACCATTAAGCACAGATATGACAATACAAAAAAAAAAGTCTATAGTTAAACCACTGTTGCCCTCCGTGTAAAAGCGACTCGGTATTATCAACATATGCTATGCTTCCTGTTGTGATATACTGTGTAGGTGAACTCGGTCGAGTACACGATGAAGATAAGGAAAGTGGTGGTAGTAACCCAAAAATTAATAACAAGAAAAACGGAGAGGAGATACTTGAAAATGATATTAGAAAACAAGTTCTCATCTAAATAGAAATTATCAGATTCATCTTAAGTGGATATATGTAATATAAAAATAGGTTGTTTTTATCCTTAATAATTTTATTATAAACATTGGGAATAATGTGTTTTTTTAATGTCCATTATATAAGTAAGTTAAGTATGTAAAAAAGTTTTAAATCAATTTCAATACATTTAATGACACGATGATATATATATGAAAGAAAGATACCAAAACTTGATTGCGAGACTGAATTTATTACTAAAAGTTAAAAAAAAATAGTACGATTACTTCAAGGTTTGGAGCACCTGTACTTTACTGTAAGGTGACGTGAATGAATCCTTTAATAATCTTGTTAACAATCTGTGCTAATATACGAGGGCGTTTGTGTAGTACTCGATAGCAAAGTTGGACTCGAGTACATTTTTGTTATAAAGAGGTTGAACATGGTCTTTGAGTTGGGGTATAGCGTAGTAATTAAACTTGTATCGGATGTGCATGACTTGAGGTCCATAAGACACTCCTCGTTCTAGCATCACCTCCCGCTCTCTCATCTTCTCCTACCTCCCTCCCCTAAACCCTTTTTCCTCTTCCCATTTCCTCTTCCTCTGCTCCCTCCCTTCTTGTTCCCCCTAAACTCTCCCCATCTTCCCCGACCCTACCCTTCTTCTTCTCCACCCCCTTCGCTCCCTCCATCTCTCATCTGTACTCCCTCCCTTCCTGTCTACTAATTCAACTAACTCTACCCCTACCTCCATCCCTTTCATATACCCTCCTCCTTCTTCCTCTTCCTCTTCCTCTGCTCCCTCCCTTCTTGCTCTCCCTTACCTCTCCCCCTCCTTCCTCGACCCTACCCATTATCCTCTTCATCCTCTTCGCTCCGCCCGTCTCCCCCACTCCCCCTCATGTATACTAACTCTACTCACTCCACTCCTCCCCTTATCACTTTACTACCTCTCTTTCCTCCCTCCCTCTCATCACTCCATTCCCTCCCTCTTCTCCCATCCCTTCCTCTCCTCACTCCACTCGCCTCTTTTCTCCCATCCCTTTCTTCTCCTCACTCCACTCCCTCCCTCCTTTCAAATCCCTTTCCTCTCATCACACCACTCCACTCCCTCCTCCCCCATTCCCTTTCCTCCCTACCTCCCCTCCCCCTCCACTCCCTTCCCTCTCTCAGTACAAATATCTTACTGACCTCAGTAGAACAAGAGCACCAGAAAGTCTTCTTTTGTAACTTAAAAGTTCTCTTTTCTTTATAATCTTCAAGCGGTAAAAAGATTCGTTTACATTTGCATTGCATGTACTTTCGTATTAATACGACTTTTAATTTAAAATTATTACTGTTTATGCAACTATTTTATCTTTTGTATTCCCTTGCCATCGTTCACTTTTTTTTACGGCGTTATTCCTTAAGTGTGATACTCTCGGACGTATACAACTGACCGCTGTCAATTTACCTCTCGTAATAAATCAACTAGCAAGACAGTATACAATAATTGCCATCTAAGGAGAGATACAAAACCATGGGTTTGAATAATAACGAAGAGGCCTCTGTATGTATATATAAAGTGATACCTTGATTGTACAGTCATGCAAGTGACAGTATTAATAGCTTCACAAATTATTAAGACTTAAACTTTGACTTTCGGATTCTGTATACTTGAAGATTACAAAATGTGACAGAGCTATTATTATTCCACACTGCGTGGTGAGAATAGCTGGTATATCTCAGTTTGTTGCTAATATCTCTGATTGTTAGATGACTATAACGTCTGTTATGTACGTATTATAGGAATTACTGTAGATTACAGCAGGTGGTTTGTATTGTTACCATGGCACGTGTTCTTCACAAGCTTGAATTTCCTTTATGATGTTACAAGCTTAGTTTTACCAGATGAAAGGGAGATGGCGTGGGTGTTGGGGGTAGGGTAGGGGGAAGGATCGGAGATCAGCGATGGCAAAGATTCTAATTTAATTGATTTTCCATTGCAACTTGATTGCTTCCTATATGTATTCTGAATTTTGGGTTTAATACGAACGGATGCTTTTCGTTAGAATATTTGCTTTCCTCTTTCGATAAATAAAATCCAAACCCTTGTTCAGCATTTATGTCAGGATGACGTCACTCAATCTGCATGCTTGTTGTCATCAGGCCTATATTTCTCCACGGTTGTTCAATTCCAGTGCATATAGCGTAAGTATTCTACTTTGAGCCTTGTTAATGGCAGATATTTTGATAGGGAAACAAGAAACAATCACATCTTTTTCAAGATAAAAATGTCACAGTGTTGATTCAATAGAAGGTAACATCTTAGTTATCCTAGAAGCCATAGGGTTTTCAAACATATATAAAGACATAATTTATTTCAAAGTATTTGATATTTCATTATGAAATGATTCGATCCAGTATGTAAAAAGTCATATATATATATATATATATATATATATATATATATATATATATATATATATATGTAATAGGCAGGTACTATAATAATTTCAAGAAACTTTTACACTGCATATGTATGTACGTATGTACGAATGTATATGTACGTCTTGTATATGTGTATGATATAATGCTGTTTTTATAATGCCAGATTTACGCTGTTTACCAGAAATTATTCCTACGGGAGAAACTTTCCTGTATGGCTGTCATTAGATAATATTAAGGATGTATCCCACCATTACTAAAGTCACAGTAACACCCTGACGGCAAATTTATCCTCAAGAGACCGAACGTGAAGTAGGCCACTCTACGTAACAAACAACCATAGCCACACAAAAAAAAAAAAAAACAATACAAAAAATTGCCATGAGAGACTTTTGACTAAGAGGATGAAACCTTCACCTTGTGAGATTTCATATAGCCGCGCGCAGACAAAACTTAAAGATATATAGGTCATTGGTTTGGAGTAAAAATAAGCTCATATTATTCTCTGTGTAACATCGGTGTATGGAACGGCAAGTGGGATAGGGATACAACTAAACGTTTTGTACTGAGGGGCTAGGAAATACGGGTTTTCCCCTTCTCTTTGAGAAATTTTGATAAAATTCAAGATGCTTGGATGGTGCTAAATATGGTGCAACTTTTGAAAAGAATGTTGAATTTTCAACTGGTAATATTGTACCGCACACATATTATATCTTTATATACACTATTAGTAATACTCTGTCTTCCAATGAGGGGGAGGGGTTGGAATCTTCAGCCCGCAGAAGTATACGTGATTGCATCCTCCTACTCATGGATGTTCTGGACTTGTATCTGAGACCCCACCTCTTCTTCTCGCCCCACCTATCACCATGTCCTACGCCTTCTACGCCCACGGAGAGCCATATCAGTCGACATTCGATCTAATATTGTTTCAGAAAGCAACCATGGTGCCAATTAAAAGCAAAGTACAATTCAGTCTACCCAACAAATATTTCGTTTGACTGATTCGGTTTTAGACAAATGTGTAAAAAAAAGTATTTCAGAGTACTGACCGCTAGCTAGAACAAGGCGTTCTAGCCGTGCACATGCGCAAAGTGAATTTGCATAGACAGGAAACTCCCGCCCATATATACCGTATACCATAAGCCTGTATCACAAGTGTGACTAGAATTAGTCCTAATTTATTTAATATCTGAGTAAATATTTGAAAATTAATTTTCATCTTTGACGATATTAAGACGGATATATAGTGCAAATACTTGCAAATTACACTCACCTAAGTGAGCATATAGAGACAAAATCCAGGGTCCGTCATTTTCCCAGGTACGCGCACTTTACCTACCAAAATATCGTACGTGTTTGTGTTCGTATCACTCTAAGCAACTATGAAATGCGCGTGCGCGTAGCAATATGTACCCGTATGCCTACAAAATTCTCGGATATTTCTTATTTAGTTAAACTGACAACTTCCTAAGATGAGTGAATTAAGTGCCCTTCTAACATTCTAACGCGGTGAATGTCACGAATAACATCCCTCGGTGCATATGGAAATATGGATTATTGATTCTTTTGGATACAAATATTGCTTTGTGATCAATATAATTCAAATCAATAAGTACCAGGAGTGAAGCATGACTTTTTTTTAAATAATAAAAGTAAACTTCGAACAACATTTCACATCGAGGAAATGTAAGATAACCATCATTCTTCAACAGAAAGTTACTTTAATACAGACGATTTTATCGATATCTACCGATCGATCAATCGGCATACATGATCAATACAACAGTTTGCTTCTATCGAATGGACGAAACATCTTGACATGCAAAAGTGTTTTGAGTTTTAGATAGTAAGATAGCAGTACCTAGACATCTTCATCTATCGACAACGATAGAGATTACCGACCAATCAATCAATCGGCAGAAGATATGATCAATGCGACCAGTTTTCATTTTTAGAATGAACAAAAACTTAGCTACATTATAATTCTTAGAAAGTATTGCGTAAGGGACCTATATGTAGCGTTGCCTCCATCGACACTGACCAATCAATCAGATAAAAAATATGATCAATTCAACCAGTTTTCATAATTATCGAATGGACAAAGAATTCTTGAGTTTCAAATGTTTATTAAGTTAGACCAGTTCTGTTTCTATAGAGGTCACATTAAACGAGCTTCCTTTTTTCAAAATAAGTAACCACTCAACACTTTAGACATTGACCTTGTTTTAATTACAGGCATCTCCACAATGTTTACTAGACTCATTTTCCGACTAGCCTCGGCGACTCTGCCAAAATTTTGTAACTACACATCTGATGACAGAGATTTTTATCCATTTTGTAAATAAGGTTTTTCACTAGTCGAGATGCTAACTGGCTTAATGAACGTCCATTTGGGTAATGAAGGATTTCTCGTTGTAAACGAATAAATGACAGCGACGAGTGATTATCGACGCTCTTGTTTCTTAACTTCCACCGGTCAAAATCTGTCTTTTTCCGATATGTTAAAATAAGAAAATTTACAATAAAAAATCTGGGTTTTTAATTATAGCTGTATGAGAATCCTACAATTGGGTTAATAAGCATTGTTCATGTCAAAATAGAATTAATCAAATGCTAGACTTATTGTGGCGAGAAGCCTGCAGAATGTGGGCAAGCACCTCGATGAAACGACATGTCGGCGATTACCAATTCCTTCGAGACGTCCATTTTGTCAATTTTCTCTACATGCATGGTGTAAAGCCGCATGAAATAAGGGGGGGGGGGGGGGGGTCTAATAGCCTTTTAACAAAAGTGAACCACAAACTTGCTTTCCGAATAATTCAATTCGTATGAGGAAAAAAAAGTGTAAGGAAATTTAGATTTGTCCCTCCATTTTCTCTAGTAAATATAATTCGATGATCACGGCTAATGAGAATAGACTCCATCTTGACTGTATACAAAGGCCCATGTCTGTATATATAAATATATATCATTACTGCATAGTCTAAGCATCTCCATGCACACGTATCAAATATGTGCAACTCCATGTAGATCGCGAAGTTTGTACATCTCAATACATACCTGCACAGTCTAAGAATCTCCATGCACATATCAAAATCTGTGCACCACCCTTCCAAAGTCTGTACATGCACCTCCATGTAGACCACCTGTCAAAAACTGCCCAAATCCACGTAGACCTGTCAAAGTCTGTACACCTCCATATAGACCTGTCAAAGTCTGTACACCTCCACGTACACCTGCTAAAGTCTGTACACCTCCATATAGACCTGTCAAAGTCTGTACAAATCCATCTAGACCTGTAAAAGTCTAGGCACATCTATGCAGACCTGTCAAAGTCTGTGCACAACCATGTAGACCTATCCATGTCTTACACCTGGATGCAAATCTGTTATGACTGCGCGCCTACATGTATATATATATATATATATATATATATATATATATATATATATATATATATATATATATATTATATATATATATATATATATATATATATATATATATATATATATATATATATAACCATGGGACGTTACACGTGCACGAAGACCCCCTCCCCTTCCCCTTCCAATGATGTAGACCTGCAAGCAGACATGTGCATTTATATGCACCTCAAAGCAGAACTGACCATAAATGCATATTTGTATGCAGCACATCCTATGGCATTTTCCCTCAATATACATATCTACCATGAGTATATTATATATATTTTATATATATAACATTTAGGTACCCATTGTTGTACACGTGCAGACCTTTCAAGTGATGTACGCCTGCACAAGGATTTACTGATAGTATGTATGTTTGCAGAGTGCAGACATACCTATATGGATGTATCTTAATGATGAATGGGTACACACCTGCTTGCGCGTGGTATCGATGACAAGCGTTAATTCCACGAAGACTTGTCCATGAAAATAATCATCCCGTGCAAGGTTATAGTCGTTTATGGTTACATTTGTAACATGATTTTGCTCGGTGAATATTATTGCGAACTGAACTGGCAGCATCTCACAAATTTAAATATTTCAATGTATGTATCCTTTACATAAATATTTATTTGTGATTATTCTGTCATTTGCTGTTCAGGTTTCTCTTTGTTTTCTTTACAGGATTTCGTCATAACCAGATACTGACTATAGTCCATGGGGTGAGTGTACGTTTAAAATTGTACTTTTAATTGTTATATTTAACGTTCATATATCCCGTACTTATGCGTGGATGCTATAAATTGGATCTTTGATAAAAAAAATATAAAACAGTAAAGGTAACGATACTGTGCGCAACAAAATAACGACAGGTGCCACGCTTTGAATATGTGTGGGCATCGGAACCACTAAACGTTTTATTTCCTATGCTTTTTTCTAGGAATTTTAGTATTTATGAAGTGAATTTAAGATGATGGTGGTATATATATATATATATATATATATATATATATATATATATATATATATATATATATATATTGGGCCAAATTTAGTTAATTGGTGGTAGTTTCCCTCCCGTCCCCCTCCCGTCCCCTTGTCTTCCTCCGTCTCCTTCCCTCCTCTCCCTACCTCTCCCTTTGTTGGTATTGATGTATCTGGTCTAGTTATACCAAGAATCGAGAAGAAGTCACTGCTTTTCTATTTATTTTTAACAATTCAAGAAATCTCGAATCTTGAATATACCTATTATACATACTCTCATCGGACTTGCAAACTTGCTCTGTACATAAAACGTTGGTTACAAATACTCATAACCATTTCCAGCTCATACAACCAAAAATCACAGGATACTATATGAAATACTCGACATATCCCATAATTTAGACATTTATACCCAAGGTGCATTTCATTTAATTTCCTATGAGAAAATTATTATTTCCATATCAAGATTTTAAAAATTCCAAGTAGAATATAAATATTTCGTTTTAATTTTCAGCCGTGAGAGGTTCTTTGTTTTTAGTACGTATATATATATATATTTTATACTTATTCTTTTGTTTTCCGGCGTCGCATATGTTTCTTGAACTTATGCCCTGAATTATGGCGGAGTATACATTGCGCGGGAAATTGCATCCCTAAACTGCCTACCGAATCAAAAGTTTCGTAGGATGTCCACAGGATAAGAAAAAAAAAACCTGTAAAAAAAAATCAGAGGTTCTGGTTCATCGACCCCTGGAGAGTAGAATTGGTTGTAATTTTATGCAATTATGTCGTGAATTCAAAACATGTGTATAGTTGAATAGACGAAAAGGCAGAATAAAGTGCAGGACGATAGATAATTATTAGGAGTGGTATTAGACACATACCCCCTCATACAGACATCTGCAATCCGTCCCAATAACAAACGATATGACGTCATCTTTATGCAAATACGGTTATCATCTGGTTTAATACAGAATTGATTTCACCATGATTCAAGTTGAAAAGTATATATATATATATATATATATATATATATATATATATATATATATCATAGTAATATATATATAAAAAAGTGTGCAATTTCTTTTATTCATGTTTTGAAGAAGAAGGAAACAAACTATTTCGCTCAAATGATATTGTTGACTTCGCTGAACCTTGCTTACAATGTGGTCATTCTGTTAACAAACAACAACATTGTTAATACAAACGGTTATTATGCAGAAACCCCTGTAATAATGATGTGATGAACTGTGTTATCAAACTAAAGGTGTTAATGTGTGACGACAACATCGTTGTGTCTCCAGTAGACAGAAAATACGGTATTTCAACCGGTTGTGACTATTTAAATAAATCTTGACGAATGGTGGCAGTAGTTAGTTGTGCATTCCAATTTGGACTTATACGCCCTTAAGGCAATGAAGTCACTACATCAACCACCATTCATCATGCGGTCCCGATTACGTGCGAACGCGAAATTGTACGCAAAAAGTTGTGTCGTTGTATATAGACCTTTTGCATAGTGTAAACGTTTTGTTAAATTTAATTATTACGTTATCATATACATAGGACTACCCTTATTAAATTAATAATTGTATATCATTAAACAATACTCCAACATAATGTGACTTAATAACTTTTTTTTTTTTTTAACATTCGCACTGGCACACCTATAGCAACCGTCAGAAATTTAGAAAGCTTGCATTGCACAAATGTTTTATGTAATGGTACATGCCATTATAAATGTACTCAAAGGAAGTATTGTATACACAGCAAGGGCGTAGGAACCGCGGGGGGCTGGGGGCGCCAGCCCCCCAGTGAAAAATATGGGGGCGGAAGTATCATTCCGCCCCCCGCTCCGCAAGTCAAAAAACCCCCTTTTCATTTCCAAATGAGAAAAAAATCTCATTTGGAGCACCAAATTGCATTTAAGGCCAGGTGAAAATGCAAAATTCTTTACAAATTGGAGTGAGAGTTGAAGTGTGCTATATTGCACCAAATTGCATCTGAGGCCACCTGGAAATGCAAAAAAAATCCAAAGGGGAGGGGGACACCCCCTCCCCTTAGACCCCTCCCCCAGGCCGGCCATCAGTCTTCAGCCCCCCCCCCACTCAAAAGTACCTTCCTACGCCACTGATACACAATGAATTATTCCGTTCAACTTACAGATGCAGACTTCTTCTCACAGTAAGAGTCTACTTTTGCGCAAGCGTATAGGCATGTAACAATTGTGCACGATATTTCTTTCAATTCGTCCTGAACAATAAGTTTTCACCGCCGCCATTTTTACTGTTTGTACCACATTCTGTCGAATAGACTGAATCTTTGAACGCCGTTTCTGCATGCATTGTAATGGAATTGATAAGCTCCAAAACATTTTTTAGAGTGATAGATATCTGCATGAGTAAAACGTATGGCTTATAATTATTGTTAAAATATGTATGTACATGGATGCGAGTTAAACTTCTCCTGTGCTAATGAGGCCATTTGTTTGAAAATGTCTGGAATCAAAGCCAAGGGTTTCTCTTTGTTGGTGCCCCAAACCATAAATCTCTTCCGTTTCTCGATAATCATTTCACAAGTTAACCGATTTGAAACTGTCACTATTACTTCAATACCACCCCTCCCCCCCCCCCGCAGTCATTAGCTCTGGGTATTATAAATCATATGAAAGAAAGAAAGGGGGGAACCCGCCTCTGAGCTCAGAAATCTAAAAGACTATTAATAAAATTGTGGCGTCACACAGTAGCAGAAATAATTCCTACAAAGATGGGTAACAAAATTCATGTCTGCGCTGCTGGTAAAGTGTTTTCAACCATGTTGTCAAACTTTCTGGCAAGCAAGATGATAATCACTACATGCCAAGCAGTTCCAATTGGCTAGGTTTGATGTAGACAAAATTCTACACAACTTAGTGCCTATCGTATCAGTCTATGTTTGCATTAGTATAGTACGCCTATATTCCCGTTGAAGCCTCAACCCGTTGTTGCCATACTGTACAGTGTTGAACCGCTGCGAACACGCGTTTTATTCATAACTATATTTATAGATTCCATATCCGGCGGTTATTAGAAAAATGAAATATTTGGATGGCGTTCACATGCAAGTACTCTCTATGCCACACACTTCCTCTACCTATAAAACACGTGGAACACACTTGCGGGTAATCATTTCTTACCCCCCCCCTCCCCAACCCCTCCCAAGAAAGAAAGAACGAAAACATCTCATGCCTGTAAAAAGAGAATAAAAAGAAAAGAAAAGCATTTTGTCGAAATAAGGTAAAGGTAAATGGTAAGTGATAATTTCAACTTTACAAGGGACTGAGACACTTTTTTGTTTAAACAAAAACCACTACACATATATAAGTGTATGTATGTAGGTGTGTGTGTGTGTAATTGTGTATATATATGTTTAATGCATATGTGTATATACAAATGTTTACGAGTTTTAATGTAAATGGGCATTAGTGGGGATATTAATATCAATGTAAATTTATGTATGTCAAGGAGGTCAGAATTGGCATGCAGTTATAGGTTGAACTTGTTCCACAATCATGATTTTATTAGGGGGAGGGGGGAAGGGGTGGTAAGGGACCATACTAGAAAATCTTATTCTTATTCTGGTTCCTCTACCATCACATTATCTGTTTTGTTAATCCTACAACAGCGTCAGTCTGAGCAAACGATCCAGACCATGTCTTATCTATGCACGTTAGTAATGTAGTATCTTGTGAAATGGTAGAAATAAATAAGTGAAAGTTATTAAACTAAAAAAATTGCAATTGGACGCCACTATAGCTGACGACATATTGATTATTGGTCTCCGTGATAGAATGAACGGGGTGGTGTAAAAGCGATCTCTTGATATATAAAGTGACATATCTGTGTCCAATTTTCTTGGCCCGGACGGCCTTGCATGCATTACGATAATTTTCAATCTGTTATAAAAAAAGTCAGCTATATACACTCCTTTAATAACCTCTATTTACGTGTCAAAACATTATGTGATGTAACTATAGGCTAAACAATGTACAGTTGGGGAAAAATATCGCTAATACAGAGAAAGTTTTATAAAAGAATTACAGTACAGATAACCCTGCATTCGTTTGCAGCCTTCAGCTTTAAAGTACAAGAATAAGTTCATAAACAGCTCAGTTTTTTTATGCCTTTTACGCGTTCCATATCATCTATTAGATTACGTGGCCGCCGGGATACGGAGGTGACAACGAGTTACAAGCCTAAGGGGGGCATGTGTTTAGATTCCTGCTTCAGCAATCTGAGGTTTATTTTAAGGCGTTGATTGTAAATTAAGGGACGATTTTCACCACTGAGCAGTCTGGGCCTTGGGCTAAAAAGATGGTGCTAATGAAAAAAAAAAAAATGGCCGTGGATATTAAAAGTTAAATTTTAAAAATGATAGAGGTTAAGAACTGTTTCTAGTTGTATGATGCAGTATTGTATAGTACATATTTCTAGTTTATATCTGTATACGAGATCATAATAAAAAATTGTTTGCATGGAAACGCTAAATATGAAGGTCTATATATGTATATACGGTATGTATTAATGAACGGAAACACACATTTAGCTAGCTACGATTAACCTTTATAACAGCATGTTAGTCTACGTATTATAGAGTTATAACAGAGGCTGTATTTTTTTATGTGCAATGAATGCTTCCGTAATAACCCGATAATGCATTTTGAATATTATTGTAGGCATATATGCAACATTCAACCACAAGGTGATAACACTGAAAACCAACACTGCGCAGCTTAAACCAGCTGGCTTGCGTTTCGTATCAGAATTATATCACGAATAGTTTATATATGCATTATATTATCACAGTGCAATGATGTTCTGTACAAACGCCATCACATTTTTGTTTCACTCCAGAGGTGGACGTATGTAGTGATTATTTAACAGTCTTTGTTATATGACCATGTAACTTTCAGCCATTTTTTTCTCATGGAATTAAGATTTAGGTTAGAACTTTAGGTAAAGCTAATAGTATGGATGCGTTGTATGTTAACTTGATGTATAAGGAAGGGAAGCCACTCTTTGGTAAATGAGTGAAATTATCAGTCCTCAAAATGTTGATCATACAGGAAATTCTCCCAAAGAGTAAATTATCACTATTATTGGAATTAAGCATGTAGTTGTAAAAGTGATTGGAATATTTATGTGCATATACTGTCTCACTTAGACTAAACGTGTTATAGGTTAAGACCGCGTTAGGTTTCCGTAGTAATATTATATAGATAGATCTTCTGAGTTTCTGGCATCTCTCTAGTAGCTATATATATATGTTGACAAATGATTAGCTCGTTCTTCCTACAAATAGTTATTGAGAAGTTTCATTTGCCAGCATTATTACAATATTACAATAATTTTCAAGTTAATTCTGTAATCATTGCCGTAAAATAAAAACAATTTAAATAACAAAAGACGTTGTTGTCATGGTCAACAATGCGCGTGTAATTTAGTATATGCGATCTGCTGAAGATGACCATATACTGGCATGTTGCGTAGACCAATTATACGTTACGTACATCAGCTATTGAAATTAAAAAAAAATATATAATCTCAAAGTTATATGCAGTAATTCGATATTATAAACATATTCAAGCTCAGACATATGACAAAATATTGTCTTTCAACCTGCATGACAGTTTAATTTTTCTTTGGTTTTGTTGAAATGAAACGTTTTGCCGATTATAAAGAAACCCCCCTCGACCCATGGAGGGCCCTGAACCCCGCGACTGTCCCTTCCGGGTTCCTCATCGGCTCTTCTATTATTTCATGCACTCTCCATATCATTTCTGTCTTGTCAAACATTATTAATGATATGTCTTTGTATCGTCTTCTCGTCACGCAAATATAATCCATATCGCTTTCTCCACTTCACCTTGGCAAGAAAAGTCTTTCCATTTTAACAAAATGCCACCAGGAGGAGAGGGTAACGTTTTCCGTTTATTAGCAATGTCTCTATAACCGGCAAGTTTTGCCCTTCAGATTTGGAGTGTTTAGGGCAGCCATCCATCATGATATAGTAGGTTGTCAATTTTACCAGAAACGGGCTCTTTCCCCAAACCAGTACTATACAGGAAAAGAAGATGCCCATTACCCGAGTCTACCTTTTTTTTTACTTTTTTTGCTTGCAGTAGGTATCGTTGTCACTCCCGATGATTTACAGTTTTCAAGATGTCTCCATCTGTCCAAGAACGAACCTCGTCACGTTAAAAGGATGCCTAAAATACAAAAAAAAAAGGAAGCCTTAAGTACTAGTCACTTTTATTTTAGGTATCACGGTGCAAATTTTTTTTATATCCTTACTCAGTATTCTCTTTTTTTTCTGTTTCATTTATTGTCCCTTTGCAATTTAAATCAATTCTCACCAATTACAAAACACTCCGTTGATACTAGCCTTCTTATCTTATTAATTGCGCATTATATGAAGCATTAAGAGAAGGCGTCATTCCTATATTGGACTAAATCAATAGGTCTATACTGAAATCTTTCTTTTCAACTATATTTGTCCCCCTAGAGAATCTTGTTTTCAGAGTCATGCTCTATTAGTCAAATGTCACTTGCATGTATTGTTAAACTTATATTAGTCTCCTGCAATTGATGTCCAATGAAGTGAAGCTACCATGGAGCTCCATGTTGTAGCAGACAAAGGTTCTGAAGTATCTGATAGATACAAAAGAGTACAACTGAACTGTAATATGCAGCATATGATTGCTTCCTTAGCCTAACGTTATAATGATATATACTTCATAAGCATAGGCCAACCATATTGCTCTGTATCTAGGTATTCTACACATTTTGTTGTCGAAACATAACAGGGCTATCAGCGTTTTGTTTTAGCACTTTTTTATAGACATATCTCACTTACCAAGATACAAATATGCACAAAAGGTAAATAGATCTTAAGTGAACCTATAGAAGAAGAATAAATGAATAATAATTTAATATTAATTAATTTTCATATTTATTATTTTCGCAATGAGAAATGAATTTAACATAACAGAAAGAAGAACCGGGCAATCAAAAATTAAAACCTTGCTACCTCATATTAATTTTTGTTGTATAAATAGTTCGGCAATTGTGAAAGTTCAAGTGCAAGAAATGTTAGCTAATTACGGTTCTCGTTGTCTTTAGGGAGGTTATCAACAGCTCGGAACGTATGTAGGTCATGGGCCTCATATTGAGGGTCAGTAAACTGGATGGTGTCCCTGTAGTATTGTGCTATACATGAGCTTTATCCTCGAATAGTTCAATTCGTGGTTCGTAGTAACATGTGTCGTCTGAGCCGTATTTGTTTACAAACATGGTCGACATCTGTCAGTATTTGTTTACAAAGATCTCGGCTTCAGCCATACGGCAATTTAAAAAGAGCAAATGATTTCACTACTTGATGCGTGAAAACCATTTTGTTTGTCCTCGGAAATTGACACCGTCCACAAAACACAAGGTTACACACAGAATAGTACGAGGGCTTATACCTCTCTCATATATGTTAAGAACTTATTTTGGTCTTGGGGTCGAAGAATTTTTAACTTACGACCGTTATTACCCAAGCTATATCACTCGACTGTTCGACAGATTGTGTCAGAAAGTTTAAACTAAGATGACAGTCGTTTGCAGCTATCTTCTGTTAAAAAGTTAAAATAGGTGGGTTGAATATCATGAAAACGGGTGATGGAAAGTACAACCTCATGCTATATTCCCCAGGACGTTAATTTTCTGTTCGTTAAGCGAAATGGAGCGCCAGTGAGCGGAAACATCTGTACAGGGTTAAAGGAACTGTATATATCGGATTCATGCTATACATATGATAATATACTGGTGTATGTGACAGATGGCTAATAAAAAATATAACATATATATAATATGATATATATAATATATAATATAATATATAAATATTATATATATAATATATTATATATATAAAATAAAATATATAAGTTAACAAGAGAAAGGCAATACTTTGTATTTGGAGAAATACAACGTTTGACTTAGACACGCGGTCACTGAAACTAGCTATGCTGTACAACAGTAACCAATGAAAAGAAAAAGTTCCTACATAAGTATTAAGTTTCGCTAAACTTACTTTCTTGAAACTCGTAATAAGTAACATGTTGCAGAGCATATAATCGGTAGACAAAACGACTATTTTCAGCTTTTTTTGTGGAAGAAAAAGATTGAATTTCTGTTACTCTGTATCTCCTGGAAAGATGGAAAAATAATGAGGCGAAGCTTTCGACACTTGTAGCTTACAATGCTTGAGAGAACAACTCGTCATACAAATTATGTTAAGATAGATTTTTATCTATCATGCATATGGAGTAGCGAAATATAATAGGAAACGTCTGGTGAAATAGGCTATAATATATGCATATATATATATTTATATAAATATATATATATTTATATTTAGAAATTAATAGAAATTGTAACTTTTTGCAAGAATTCGGTGATGTCGAATATGTGATTGTCATGTCAAATTAAAGAGGCTTATCCAGTTAGAAAAGAAATTTTAATAGACTTGGCTTGATGATCAACATGTACGTCACTTTCAATCTTAGTGTCCTTATTGTTGATATTAAAACGAATTACTTAAGTAGGACAAACCACGTGATTATATACCTGGGGGAATTTCCCATCTCCATTCCACAGACGTACAGTCAGCAATTTTGTTGCAATTTTGCTCATTTTGGTAAAGATTTTGTTTTCTTTAAAATTTACTTTTTTCGGACCTGAATAACCCAAAGAAAATATAAAATATAAAGAAGAGTAAAAAATATGGATCCCTTTAAACTTCGGTTCCGTCTGAAGTCGGTCAGGTGTTCCGCATAATTCCTTAAAGCATTGATTTTCATTCCGCAGAAAATAGCAGGGTATAATTGATTAAGGACAACTTTATGACAAATTTATTGATATTTAAGCTCTCATTTTCAGTTTCATCAAACAGTCTGCTAGTTAAAGATGAAGAGGAGAAAAACAATACCTTTATCGGTAATTATCTCCGTGACTTCGATTAGCTAAAAGCATGCCAGCACATGTGGAGGTTAGACCGGTAGTAGCAAAAAAAAAATTGGGTATGCCGCATTCAGGTAGTTGATTAATTGGTAGCAACAGGTTAGTGCGACTTATATGCCCGCCGTGTGATATATCATCTTCTGTCTTAGATATCGCTGCGTACAGACCGAAAAAGACAAAAAATAGAGAAGAAGAAGAGGCAGGGAAAAAGAAGGAATACGAAATAGAAGAAGGAGAAAAAAGATATAAAAGGATGTGATACTTTATAACTGGTATATCAAGGGTTAGCACTTTCCATAAGGGTGTATCGTTTCTTGTATTACGTGTGACGTTACCGAGCCAAATGTGCCACTAATGTGCCAATTGAAAGAACTCATCTACCAAAGATGAATAAGTTGGATGAGTGGTATAGTGGTATAATATAGTATAAAGCACATAGCATGATGAAGAAAGTTGTCTGCGACCCGCGAGAAGGTTTTCTAACCCTATTAGAGAGCGGCTTGCTAAACCAAAACCCTTTAATAACGGAGCAATCATAAATCGACTGAAACAATCAATTCAATCAATGATCGGAAGGAAAACATGACATTTGTTCCCTCTTTTTTTTTAATTTTTTTTTTTAGGGTCAACGGTACTTTTGATAGTATAAATATTTCTTAACATAACTGGTAATGGGTTTTGTGCTTCATTTTATTTTTTTAAGTATTACACTTGTTTTGTATAATCGCTGAAAGTGGAAAACAAAATGTGCTAACAAAACAGATTTTAAGCAGAATGGTGACCAAACATCCACAGTCGCTTTCAGGTCAGTTCAGTTCAGTTTTGTATTTTTCATTTTAGCCAGACACATTGTACCCATACCAGCGGCGTTACAAGAAGTCTCCAATAATATATAAGGAGTATTGGGCCTACAGCAAAGCGTAGAACAAGTTTGTTGCCTCATACATATTCATAACATTGATAGGAGCACACGTATCTCAATACGCAGTTTAATGTGTACATCAATCATACACTGACGAGGGTACACGTATACATGAAATATCAAACTAAAAACGAGAAAAAATCACTTTGAGGGATTATCAAAAGTACCAAACGTAAAATAAAACAATAAAAAATGGAAAGAGTTTTACTCATTTTAAATGAAATTTGACAAATTATCCATCCGCTTGTCCTCCGCGATACATTTCAGAGGTTATCAATATGGACAAGCCGACCTCTGACGTCAGAGACCGTCATCTGACGTAACTTCATCCGAAATGGCTTGGAAGATTCAAACGGCAAAATAAAAGGAGTTACTTGTAAGTTATTAAGTTTCAATAATATATTTTATGTCGGCAAGGTTTGATAAAGCACGGGCGACAACTGTCGCTGTGTCAGTGTTTCGGAAACGATCGTGTTGTGACGTAACAAATTCGTCTGCTTGAGCCCCCCAAAAAAAGAGTAAGAAAAAAAGGCACACCGTCGATGTCTGTGAATTGTATAACGTTGTACAACAAATACATACGGGTTCTTTTAATAAATACAGTAACTTAAAATCCTATATGCGCATATATAGCTATATGCTATGCACATATGGCTGTGTTGCTATATATACACATAGTTTAAGGGTATAACATTTACAGAGCTTAAGTGTAAATACAATAATGCCTCGAGCATAGAGAATGGATGGATCACTTAAAACAGTGAGAAATTCTACTTGAAAAGAGCAAAATTATTTCTTTCCGTATAACTTTTTTGTCAGTATTCTTAAATCTACGCTATACCATGTGATCACGTTGAGACAAAAACAAAAAGCCTGTTGGTTCTATACAGTTAATGTGACTTCCCTTATAGATTTGAAGGGAGGTTGTTATACGAAAGATGTTATTTCTAATAGTGTATATATATATTGATTAATATGCCTATACCGTTCTTCGTGTGCATAATTCAAAATGCATCGGTGTATAGAAGACAGATTATGAGGGAAGGGCAGTTTGTGACCTTGGAAGAGGGAAGGAGGAGAGAAGGGGTGGGGGAGGGGGGAAGGAAGGAAGGAAAGGAGGGAGGGGTATAAGAATGAGAACGCAATATTTGGTCTTCGTGATCCAGTTAGATATCATCGATATCAAACAAAGTGACATAGATTATTATATTTTTAACTTACTGCTTCAGTTATAATTACAATGTTATGTTGTATAACTCTGTCTGGATTCAGTGATAACTTAGACTGCCTCGTTTATGCAGTTATTCGGTTAATTTCTGATTACTAAGGTAACATGGGTTAACTTGTTTCTCGTTAATAATGATGACCCGTTGTTCTGAATTTTGGTTGAAATAAAGCCACGTAAAATGACTTAAAGGAGCCCTACAGCGTTTACTGATGATAAATACAAGCAGAGTTTTGAAATTATAATTTATTTTAAGATAGAAAATTGTAATCAACATACAACCTTATGTTCTTTTGCTTTTCTTTCTTTTGCGTTATATATTTATACAGGCCAATAGTATCAACATAATTATGTTGTTATACCGTTTAATTTCTTAGTTTTTTTCAAGATCGGATATACTGTAGTGGCGAATCTAGGATTTCTCGAAGGGGAGATGTGAGGTGACGGGGGAGGAGGCGGGGGAGGAGGAGGGGAGGAGGAGGGCGAGGGGAGGGTCAGGGGAGGAGAAGGGGGATCATGAGGAGGGTTAGGAGAGGGTGATTCAAGTATCGTTAGATATCAACATTATAACCGAAAATAACGATAATTAATAACCAAAACAAAAATAGAAAACTTCGATAAGATAAAACAACGCATGCGCGCAAAGTTTCCTTAAACATTTATCCATAAAGACTTATATACCATACCTAGTTATGATTAACATTATCTGTTTGAATATTTTTTTTACTCATATGGAAAACGTTTATCTTTTTTTATATATAGATCGATACAAGTTTTAAGATCAAAAGGAAATTTAAGGTCTGTATCCCTTCTAAACAGATTTTCTTTCATCTTCTTCCGCTTAAATTCTTAACTTTCCCTGGAGGCGTATCAATGATCTATGCATATATAATGTCAGAATACTGCTTCTTTGAGATACACCTTGATCTCAATTTTTTCACAGTAACCATAAGTATATATGTTTGTGTCGTCACACAAATAAATGCTCATTTACATTATTTTGTCTCAGTGAAAATTCGGCAATAAACTTTTTTTCTTCTTCTGTGAAATTGGAAAAGCTTGATATGTCAATGATCTGTGGAAGATGAATTCAAAGAGATGTGAAAGAAGTTAATTTCATAATTTTTGTTTTGTTGCTTCACAATAGGTAAAACCCGCAATGAAATTTCTTTTCTATGGGCTAGGTGTTGATTTGAAAATTCGGAACGGTAGAAAGTAAACTAAGTATTATTCGATCTGGCAACACCAGCAAAAAAGTCTCGTCGTCATGGTAATGGCTTAATAGGCGTTTACCCGCATAGCCATCCGTTTTTGTTTTGTTTTTCTTATCGCTTAGAAATAAATTTGGAAATACGGAAACGTGGAATGTGAAACTTTATCATTCCATCTGGCAACACATGGAAAAGCGACGTCGTCATGGTAATGGCTTTTATAAGTGTCTTTTCCTTTTAAAATGTAAAAATCGTTTATCCAGAGAGGAAGTTAATAAGTTTACCAAAAACAAAATGCATGTTCACGAAACCTTGAGTTTATGTATTGTAAGCTAATTACCCATTCAAAACTTACAATGTCACATTCAGAGGGAAATCCACCGCAAATTTCAAATGTTTTCTCAACTGCATGTAATTTGTCTAACATAACATTGCATAACAAATACACTCCATTTCCTAGCGAAAACTACAAAAAAAGTTTTATCTGTTAAAAATTTGTTGAACTTCAAAATCTACATTTCTAAACTTAGAAACAATATATTGAGATTTTGAACCAATATGTTGTCGTTCTGTAACTGTCACACTGTCACGGGAGAGTTGAATCAGTCACAAGGGAATTTGCAGGGTCGGCAGAAGGTCAATGAGGTACGAATTTATCGTATGAGTTCTCCCCCCCCCCCCCAACCACGAAACCTCATTTTAACGCTTTTATTTTGTAAAGGATTTGAGGTTCTTTATACCAAGGATTATTACTATATATGGTTTGTCAATGTTTGAATTTGTGTCATACTTCTCTTCATTAATCCTCTTAATATATACTTTTTCTGTTAAAAGGTTAACTTGAATAAGACATAAGGGGATTAGCAGAAAGTCGATGAGGTATAAATTTTATTCAGAGAAGGATTGAGGAGGTGTGGAGGTGAGGGGTATATAGAACGAGCGTAAAGATTTGACCCACTTTTCCAACAAAAACATATCCCTTATTCTTCTTCTGAAGGAAATCTAAAAATGCAATGAACTGGAAGGGTGCACATATATATATATAACGCCAAGTTTTACATATATATGGTGTAAATTTATTTGAGTTATGCAAGCAATTATTTATAAGTTGATGCACTATCCATTTCATCTTTTTGTTTTTATAGTTGTTGTATGTTATTTAGGTTGATATTGATGCAGACATCAATACAATATCTTTCCGTATCGTCGGGTCTATCATCTTGCTGAGCCTCGAGATGATAACTTGTCTCACTTCTGCCTAATTTAGGTAAAATGTCTGATTTATTCGACAAATGGACAACATGATCAAGCTTGGCAGATACAAGGTCGTACCTTAGGATATCGTTTATATGTATATAGGTCTGTGGGTTAAACGAAAGCATATTTCTAGTTCTTACCTTGTTATATGAACGATACGTTTTGCCCTTTGAAGTCTCTGAAAAAGTTTCCGTCCAAATAGTGCATCATAATCCAATCATTAGATGAGTTAAGTTATATAGCTTAACTAATCAAGTTTATCATGTATATGTACATTATACAGACAATTTATAGAAGGCTCGCGAAATGGGGTGTTTTGTTTTGGGATTCTGGAAGGTCAAAATTAACAAAAGGACCTGGGCGATAAGCTTGTTTGAAAATCGAGAAGAATTGGTAATTTCTAGATGAACCTTGTTTTTTTCCCCGAGTTTTGTCATAGTTGGAAGACTTTATGGTGATGTAGTTTAACTCAATTTGCCTTGGTTTAGTACAGTTTGGTGAAAGGAAGCGATCAATCACAAATTGTTATTACTGATAAAAAGTCTCGTCTAATTCTATATATTAAAAAGTCACTCTAGCTGATTTTAATTTCCCATCATCCTTTCAGAATATGTGATCAATTTGGAATGGAGTTAACTTAAAGGAAACCAATCTAAATAATAAGGACACGTGTAAAACAAAAAAATATGTATCTATGTTGCATATTAGTAATGGTAGTTTTTGATATTCGTGCCATCTGTTGTTGGTGGAAAATATCGATATCCTCCCGCCCCCCCCCCCCCCAAATGCAATCGAATATAAGATTGAGACTTTCAGGCTATATACAAATTTAATGATCATGCCGAGCAAAAAAATATTAATCAAAAGGAAAATGAAATTCCACTTTAAACATGTTGTATACAAATCGATTGTAAATTCAAGCAGTGGAAAGATCACGTGAGATACACGCAGAGAATATAGCGACATGCCACAAAAGGCCCCCAGTTAGTCGTAAATATACACAGAGAAAGTATATTACTAATCTCTAGATGTTAAACATTGTAAATGTAATCATCCCACAGGTTGCCTTTAAGGAGATGATTGAATGAAGTGCAAGCTTCTTATGACGCCTTGCAACGTGACATATTTTGCGATATACCAAACCACTCACTCTACAAATTCAGCATGTCAGTGTGCCTGATGCAATAGGTTTACGACAAGAATTCAGCACATTTCCTTTTTTTTTCCCTTTCTGAATTACGTTTTTAGCATTAATGAATGAAACTCTCTTGGTTTTAGTCACCAGTCCCTGGATATTATATACTAATTTCAACTTCCTTATATATATACTCGTCTTGACAATCTGCTGTGCTCTTTAATTTGTAACGTTTCACCCTCCTCTAATTGATGACAATCGTACTATGCCAAAAGCAGTGGCACATCGCAACATCAGGTATAGTACTGAAGCCAAAACCAAAGGGGCATCTCTCTAAATTGAACTTGAAATCTTTCGTCATTGTCTTTGACGCGCTGCGTTGCAATAGAGTAATCATCGGTATATTTGTCTAATGTACGCCGATTCGCTCACGATCGGACAAACTTAAGTTAACATGACACGCCACGTGATATTTTGACTTGCTCTAAGTCGTTTTCTCGAGATGTTTGTTTCCTCCGGAGGCTATTATCTTTGCGGTAATAAAAGGTTATATTTAGAGGAATACAGATGATGTGGAACTTTGGGGCCGTGTCACCATCACACCTGTTGATCATTGATGAAAAAGGAGCTATGAATCGCTCAGGTCTCTGTAAAACTACAAATTAAAAACGTGACGGCAAAATTCTACTATAGGATAAAAAATCCTACTGTAGAATATATATTCACCGTGTGATGCAAAGCACGGCTGTATATATAAAACCTATTCACATAGCACGCTGCCGTATGGTAGATACGCAATCTCCATCTGATGAAGATGAAATATGAACTAGTCGAAAAGCTATACATGGTTGGATGTTTCATAGAATGGAAATTTCGTGGGCGACTATGGGATCATTGCGACGTGGGGGCGGGGGGGGGGGGGTGCTGGGATGATGTAGATCGGTGAGGTGGTGGAAGGGGTAAAACAGATGATGTTTTCCGAAATTCAGAATAAATAACTTGATTTGAGGGAAATTACAAGTTGCAGAATTCCTTTCACATCTTATAATTTTTTGAGAGGATACAATTGACACAACATGCACAATATACACAATGTGCGCAATTGACACAATATAAAACATACAATGATCATTGATATCTATATACTTTAATTCTTTTGTTTTATAACTATGTATTGTTCTCCTCAAATATGTAAACAACGTCAACAATTTCATTCTGCTATATTTTGTCCCAAGGATTTTGTATAGTCACAATGTTTTGTTTTGAAACGATTTTTTTTTACATTATTACTTAATCTTCTGTTAAAAGCATTTAATTAAAATTGAATTCAATTTGAATTGTCGTGTTTTTTATGCTTTTTTTAGATTCAATTTATTCGTTAGTTTGACATCATTAATGTTGGAGTTATCAAAGCTTATCCGATACTCGGAAACTTGGCATGGTCTTGTCACTATATATACCCGACCATCATTTCAATTTTCATGTAGGGATGTAATATAATATAAGTATTGAAGGGAAGCTGCACAGCATGAAATTAAAGTGTAAACTATACTTATCTGTTGAGATTCTTAACTATAAATGAATCGGACTATAACGAGGTGTATTTTAGTCATCTGAATTCTACGACTCAAGCCGGAGGTGTAAACACAGGCAGTTGCTTTTAAAGTAAACAATTTGAGTTCATATTGATAGCTTTTTTCGATGCCATATTCGGTACTGGAAAATACCAGCACAATAAAGCTTAAATATGTCAAAGTTGTTTATACAGGTACAGAGTCACTTGATTTAAATGTCGAGTCGATTAGAGTTCTAAGCAGTGATTTTCCTTTCTGACTCGAGTCGAGTCATTGACTTGAGTCATTCTATTATCTCTATAGGGGAGAAAACAAAGTTAGCAAACTTGTTCGAGAGAATGAGGTTATGACTCTATATACAACACTAACATAAGTTTCATTTTGAGTAGGTCTATAATACGTCGAAACATTCACAGTTTTTCAAGTTGAGTTCGATAACATTGATGAAGATTATAATGTAAAGAAATTTGAGTGACAACAAATCGAAAAGTGGAATGGATTTATTTTAAACTATATACTCGCCCATTACGTAATCCTGATTTAGTGACTAACATCACCGAGTAGATGTTAGGTAGTATGTGTGCAATCGCAACCTTATTTTGAGTTATAATATTCTGCTTGCTTGGTTAAACTTGACGACAAAGCTACAAAAAAACGGTTTTTAGTTGTTTCAAGGAAATATTCCTGTTGTTACAGTTATGTCTAACAGAGCATGGGTGTCTATATACTATATCGTGTACATAACATGTGAAGTTCCTCTATCATTCTCCTGCACTATATAGTCAGGCCTTCAATTTGATCGATAAACGGGTTCAAGAAGGGATATGGTGTCGCTATAGGTTCCTTTGTTTCCTTAGCTATATATAGTTTCTCGCCAGCACCCGATACACACAGAGAACACAGTTACTATACTGTAAATCTTAAAGTTTTGTACCAAAGTAAAAAACTGGATCGTGCTATAAATCGGTAGCATGTGGTATTAGGAATACTGTAAGAAGTACATGGATATCTGTAATCCCAACAAACCCATGCAGTTGTTGGGATTTGTTGGGATTATAACATATCCTCGGTTCTTACTGTAATCCTTATAGCACCGTGCTACCAATGTATCATATGTATATCAGCACGATCCAGTTTTTAATGTTGTATAAGGTTTCAGATTAGCAGTATAGTTACTGTAATCTCTGTGTGAATCGGCTGTTCTCGTTCTCGTACAGTATAATAGTAATGTATATAACTTTACTTTTAAAATGCTCAGATATACACATGCAGTACACATTTTAGTTCCTGTTCTGTTTCTTGGCTAAGATCCTGTTATCACGTGTCATCAGTACACAATAGACCCCTCACCAACCATTTGATCTGATTAATATGTGTATTATCTTTTTACCTTTCCAATGGACTCGTGATATTCACGTGACGATAACACTGTGATAATCATAAGGTTACAGTCTCGATGTAAGGGGACTGGGGTTAAGAGTGGGTCAAGTGGTTTATAGGTTCCGTGCCCAGACTCTCTCATGGGTATGCTGTTCTTAAAATTTAATTTGTTGTATGTTCGGCAACCGATGTTCAGTATATTTCTCGTCAACAATAAGGAAATTCTATATTCCCTTCGCTTCATGTGTTTCGTCCTTATTTTCTGCATCCCTTATCACAATAATTTATATCAAATTCCCCTTACCTCTTTATTTTGAATGAAATGGTTTTGGTTTTCAACGAAAGCTATCCATCTTAAAATAACATACTAATTCTACCTTAAACAACATTCATTGATCTGCAAAAGAAAATCATCTTTTAATAATACCTGATCGACCTTTTGAAATTTAAAGTTTGTTTACTTTAAAATTTGGACATGTTTGGATTAAAAGAATAAATACAAAGATCGGACTATAGCGATGAGGAAACTGTTCTTCTCCCTCGTTGATCACTGACTACAATTATAGCTTATAAAAGGTTAATTTATGTTCATACATCAACCTTGTGTGTATGTGAAGAGTTCAGCTCACGACCCTGCAAGCTCCCAAAAGTAAATTTAGTAAAAAACAAAAGAAGTTACTCATAGGAAGCGACGTAATTAGTCATCATAATTATGACTGAATTTGTGCACGTGGCATATACTGATTAAGCTCTTCCGGAATTTGCAGACATTTCGCATTTTAAAGGAGCTTTCCATTCTGAAAAATAACGTCGAAATTATTTCGCTTCATAACCGAGTCACTTAAGTTATAGAACCAGTGGAGACTTTTACGAGAACTATATGAAATATAATTGCTTCTCTTAAAAGAAGAAGAAGAAGAAGAAAAGCTTATTTACTGATGAGTGGTAAATTAGTGTTATCATTTTGAAGGCCATAACAGCTTTCGCCCCGAATTTTACATGCAAAATATAGACAAGGTTATTGGTTAATTTGTTTGAATATATATATATATATAGTATATGGAGTTATATATGTAGCCTGCGTTTTCATGTTATGTTGTGAAATGTGACGGGTTTGCTTCGATTTTATAGACATTAGTTGTGGCATATAATGCGAGGAATTTATGAATAATATGTTACAAATTTCTGTTCAAATGGGGTTTTGTGTGTGTCCAGTGTGCGTGTTTGAAGCGAGCGACCATTATTACGTTGTCAACCCTAACTAGCTACTTTAAACGAACCCATTGCTTTCGTGTAAAGATGCGTCTTTATAATGCAATTTCTTCCGTTTTTAATCTAATTATGGTTTCTAGGAACCGCGCACTTTCATAATCATAATTTCACAGTGGTTTGTTTGTGGTTCCAAACTTTATTCAATTAATAACTCCACGGAACACATTATTGTAGGCGATATTGGCCTTGACTCAAAGTAAATTACCAACTTTATTCAGGAAGTATGAAAATAAATAAATAAATGAAGAGGGGAACGATAGGAAGATGTAAATGCAAACAAAAATGAATGGTTGACAATATTTTGTCACCTATAAATGTTATATTAATATTGTGAGGAATTTATCCACAAAGAAAAATTAAAAATATGACAGGTTTATACCGGTTAAACTATTCCGGCAACAATTACCTCAAACTGCTTTTTCATTTTTTAATCATCAACATATCGATTTTGTGTTTTCTTGTTCCTTTTGGTGTTTAGTTCATAGAGATCGGATTTCTCTCATATTTGCAAGATGAAGCACAAAAAACTCTGCCTCTCTTCTTATATCTTAGAGATAATATTAATAGCAAAATGGACTCATAAATCAATGTTGAACTTTATGGTAACGAGGAGTCTAACAAAAAAATGAAATGAAAGAAAGGAAAACTATAAGAAAAAGAAATATGCTGGACAGATTTTGACGAAGACAAAAAGTGAATATAAACTAAAGTGTTTCATCGAGTATGTTTACAAACAATACATCTGTATCTTTAAAGGGACATGCTGCAGCTTAAAACTGAAAATGTCGGCAAGAATGAAACTGCTGAATATGTATATATATTAAATACCTCTCATTAACGGAGCAGTTTGCTGCAGTCGTTTATATTTTGTTTCTTTCATTCTTGTTTGTTTCTTGTTATTTGCCGGCAGTCACAAATTATGCGTCACCAGGAGTCAGCTTTAATCAACCGGTTTATTTACACCGGTTCGGAAACGGAGCGCCGCTGGGTTCGAAAAGCCAAACGCGCGCCGCAAATTTGACATAATGCCGACGGTCCCAATTTTTTTTTCTCTTGGTCGCGAAAGGCCCGTATCCAGATTGGGGGAGTGAGACTTCCAAGTGAAGGGAGAGGTTTTGGGTTGTACCCCAGGTATAAAATCAAAGGTTAGACGTCGAAATGATGCAATCTGCGAAATAGGTCTGTAATTAGGTCGAAACGCAAGCTTTTAGTAAAACATACTGTAAATCTTGACAAAAATCCCCCACACTATACCATACCATACCATTCCATCCCATCCCAGCCACCCCCCCCCCCTCTTTGCGCACATGACCGGTGCAGACTAATTTCTCTATATTTGGCACCTACAAAATTTCACAATTTACAGGATACAAATATTGCCACCCTCCATAAACTATTGCTGACCCCTTTCCCCCGTCGTATCCCCAACCTCCCCCACTAGGAATTCCTTGTTACTGGCCCACCCGAGCGCCTACGATTGGATCACTAAGACGATATAGTAATTCATGCCCCAGTTCACCCCTGGGCACGACCTATTACTGACTGAGAAAATATATCTGCCTTCAAATGAAGTCGGTGTACTTATTTATATAGATTATAGTATATATAAGATTTGTCACATTGAAGGGAAACGATGAAATATGGTTTAACTTCCTGTTTTATAAATGTCAATTCTACGGCCCCCTTTAAATCAAGACACGTTTGAAATAATGACACGTTATTTAGCTAGAAATATTTACATGTAGCCTATGCTACACATTTATATATATAGATGTATATATAGATATATACAGTGAAAGCTATACGTAGTATAGATATACATGCCTGGCAAACATTGTTAATCGCAACAGTGTATATACGGAACCTATCGTATTCTTCAAGTGTATAGCTATATACAACTATAGTGTTTCTGTATTTTAGCATCAGTCTCATTCGTTCATCTGATTGAGTGTAGCTGTGATATTAAAAGATAGCTTTTGATGTACGAGCATGTATAAGAAGATACTCTCAACTTAGAAAGTAGACGGTTTCGAGAGGACGGCGTGTGCAGGGTTTCGAAGCTGTCTTGGAAATGTTTGTATTCGCTTCGTCAGTCGGATTCCTGTCGTATTGCACAATAACTGAATACCAAAGTTGAGAAGACAATCAACAAAAATATAACATAAACCATTGTCATTGTCAATGTTAATTTTCATGTTTCTGTACTATATGGTTCTAGTTTCCAAACTAAATAAATGGGTAGGCAGGAGTGGGGTGGTGGGGGAGGGGGGGGGGGGGTAGGGGGTAGGGAGAGGGGAAGGGGAGTGGTGCGAAGAAGTATGATTCCTGCAGGTTTCTAGAGGGTTTTCATCCAGTGATAGCCCAGGCATGCGCCAGTAGATGACTTGAGAGCAAATCGTTTGGCCTAGAAAGGTTTTTTGGTTCACACGAGGTATATCATTGTATGTATTTTTACTCAGAGTGTCACGTCATGATGGTTTTTTATTGTTCAAGATTTGAGCTGAAGACTTGTCACGTGGTGTAATGTGATCTGTGAAATGCTACCAATAACCAATTCCCTGACAACCTTAGAAAAAAAGTTTTTGTCTTAGACTATTGTCAAGGTGAATTATGAAGGTCACTATACTAAAGGGTATAGGTGAATCATAACAACTTTAAGCTATCTAAGTCACTAAAATAGCACGATATGATCGATAAAATTGATATCAAATCGGAAATATTGAAAATAGCAAACATCTGAATCTCAAGGCTAATGATATTCTCAGGATAAGTAAGTACATTTAATTTGTCACGTTCCGATACCACGTGACGTTCGAAAGCAGCGTTATTTCCATATTTTATTTAAATATAGATTGAATATGTAAATCTTGCGTTAGGAATCTAACTACGCAGACTGATATGTACTTTGCTTTCTCGCTTACCTGTCTCCCCACCACCTCAGCACTCTATCTTCTCAACCGTGACTTATGAGTAAATTCGAACATTACTTTCTGAGGCATCGACCCTCACTGATCACCATGATTTGTGTGCTTCTCAACAAAACGAGACCATTATTGAAAAGTTTTTTTTATTTTTAAATTTTATAATCAGTTAAGCTATGCTATATTACATTAGCCATTTAATCACACCCTCCCTGATCTCACAGTATAAACTGGATGGTATAAGCAATAAATTATATTGACAATGTGGCTTCGGACTAGAAAAAAATAAGTCGAATTGAAGTAAAAAAATAAGTCTTTACAATGCCGCCTTTTTTCCTCTGCAGTAACCGTTAATTTCGTTAATTTATCATTCAATTATTTTGTATAATTCTTATTCCTGGAATAAAATACCAACGTCAAAGATATTTCAATAACAGACTGAATAACATTTCGGAGAATTGAAATAGAGAATTAATGTTTATATTGACACCACATAGACTGCTGCAATAAACTTAATGATAATCACTGTAATGAAATGCGTAGAAATTTGAATGCAAATATGCTAATAATATACATATTTTCTTTTCTTTCGAGAAGACGTAATTGCAAAATCAAACTCTTTAATCTTTTTCTGCCTATTCAAAATGGACTGTCTCTCTGGAAACATATATAGTTTACAAGATTACAAAATAAGGTTATTATAATTAAAATTTCGTTTCAAAAACTAATCTTCTGATCTTCGTTCGAGTCTTGGATTTAAATTTGTGTATCATTATTAATTAAAAATAAATGTATTATTAATTTTGCCTTCTATATTGGCTTCGAAGGATAGTGTAAGTCCTCGCCCTCACGTGACATCCATTTTAATGATATATGCAACAGTATAGCGTGGATATACTTTTGTCATTTGTGTGGAATCTTCTAAATGCGATTTTATTCAAAGGATATTCTGGAGACTAAAGTTAATTCTTAGTAAACTTGCAAAAACACGACCCGCATCGTCAGATACAAAAACAAAACACATCCTAAAAGCATTTTGTATCGCGAAGACAGGACTCCCTTTTTTTAAGGGGGGGGGGGTTAAATTTGGTGACATTTTGTCAATGCATCTGGCAAACAGCAAAACGACTGATGCCATCAGGGCAATTCAGTTGAGAATATCTTTTTTTTTGCTTTATTATATATTTCAATCATTCAATCCAGCAGGGTAAAATAATAATTCTTTACACTTGGAAAGATTTGCTTTTAAGTATAAAGAACATCGACAACTAAGCAAACATTCCAAATCCATAAGGTTTTCAACGATAAAGCAACATGTAAAATAATATAGGCTATGTCAAACTTTTGAATGATCATTTACTCGAATGACGTGACAGAGCCACTTACTACTGTGAGTCACTCCTCGGAAGAATCCGACGGTTTTAGACAGTCAAACTCGGTTACAATTCAAACAACCATATCTCAAGTTATGGATTAGTTATTGAGATGGGAATTTCATTATAAGTCTCATTTGAATATCCATAAAATGTTCCTTTCCCTCTTCGCAAAACAAACCTAAGCTCAGCCAAGAAAGAAGGTTACATAATTTCCTTATCAGTCAATCAATCAGTCAATCGATAATCGCACAACTGTCAGACTTCTTTTAGCTGTTTCTCTCTCAACATTCTTGGAATATTTCTCATTTGCATATCCGTATAAAAAAAAATCGATTAAATTGATAAAAAAAAAAATGATTTGATCGAAACACCATATTGAAAAGTGCATCATACCTTTTCAAATGAATACTTATACATTAACACCAATAACATAATTAATGCATTAATCTTTCCAACTTGTTCGATTGTAGGATGAATATCAAGTGACATCAAATGCTTTCAACTTATTAGCAAGGAAGTATACAAAAAAATGAAGGAAAGTGGAAGATTAATATAAAGACCACTTAAATATACTGTATCCTCGATACAGATACTCGGAATCTATATGCTGCACAGATATACGCATTGAAACTCTTTAATTAAAAATTTCGAGGGCAAAGAATGTCTCTATTAGCACCTCCGAAAACAAAATAGATTGATAGCTCACATAACATTAACAGTATATAGGCCATCATAATGTATTCCTTCAGTGCCGATGAAACACATTTACCTTTACCTACTTTTTGGGGCGTCGGGTGTGGGGGGGGGTGGGTGATGGGGAGTGGGAAAATGCATGGAGTCACCAACAATATACTGTTATATAAAAATACTACGCTATAATGTCTCCATATATACTTGGGTCCAGTCATAGTATCTGTGCAACACAGCATATGTTAAGTGTTACATTAGTGAGATTGACAAAGAAGATGACTTTGTACTGATTTCGTATACTCCTATTTTACCATATAGAGTTTTGTACTGGTTCTCTCACTGATTTGTACTCATTGACTTTTACTCGAGGCATTTTGTATATCTAGTGGAGGTACTAATGCAGGATTAAGTACCTATTGGTACTTGAATGCAGGATTAAGTACCTAGGTACTAATGTAGGATTAAGTATATTGGTAATTAAGTACCTATGTACTAATGCAGGATTAAGTACCTATAGGTACTAATGCAGGATTAAGTACCTATAGGTACTAATACAGGATTAATTACCTATTAAGTACTAATGCAGGATTAAGTACCTATTAAGTACCCGTATTCATAATCAACTGACCGTACACTCATGATGTCTTATTAATCTCGGTTTTATCCAACCTCAAAGTTGATTTTCTCTGCTTTCACTGGCGCCCGTATGCTGGCGTACCCTCACTGTAACTTAAGTCAGATAACACACAACTCTTTATCATACAACGTGTTAAGCGGGTATGCAAGTCACTAATACAAGTCACTGCAAGTCACTAAACAGGTATACAAGCCACTAGTGCCGACCGGCGACAGTCCATCAAAAAGGTATGGTCGTTATGGGATACAACCAATGGAATATACTTCCACACAGAGGACTTGAGTGCCAGGTCGGACCCAGACACTTCTTTGTTTTTACTTATTAAGTATTTTTGAAAATTAGAAATACATTAGTCTACATCTAATATTTCACTGTGCCCTCCACATCTTCAGGGCCCCCTAATTAACCCTGCACTCAGGGGCCCATATGGCACTCTAACCCACCCTCTTACCGGGCCTACTTCCGTACACTAGTACCGACTCTGGTCACACAAGCTATAACGCCTTTAATGTTATATCTGTCATATTATTAACATTTCAATCAGATATATTAATTTATTAATCGGATCTCTGTCTTTCGTCTTCCATAGACTATATACATCTGTTTTATTTTTCCTTCACCAGTTTGATTCTTCCGTGCATTAATGAACACCCCATTACAGTAACGCGCAAATTAAACTTCAATACTTTTTATAAATCAGTCTGAAAAACATGATCACGGCTGAGAATATATAATTGTTTATCATCATAATACGAAAAAACAGGTTAACAACGACATAATTCATGTCGAGGAGAGATCCCAATAGAAATTTATAGCCTTAAGACTTAATTTTTTTTGTCTTTCGCGGGCGGTGTATGGTTTTCCTTGAGCTTCTGTAGAATGGTGCTGTACAGAGAATTATATACATACAGCTCCGTAAACCACCACCCAAAATGACGTAGACACAGGTTTTGTGCATGTATCAGTATAATACAAACACATAGTCTCAACTCCCAATAAATAACCACCTTCCTGGTTTTGAAAGCCAGATGACGTCACAAAAATGACTTTTTAAAAAAGGTATTGCAGGAAAAAATTGGTAAACAAAATCTATATAAATATGTACTAGAGATTGCGGCTGTCATTATGTAGCGAATTTTGATTTACGAATATTATTCTGCCCCCATGAAAGGCAAAACAGTTAAAAAACAATCAAACACCAAAAAAAATGAAATATTAACCCGTAATTACAACTTTTTTGTATGTAATATAGGCCTGCACATATGTATGTCTATGACTTTTTGCCCTTCGGCCATTCTGTTTGCCAAGATGCAGACCAAAGAGTGAGAAAGAGAGAGGGAAAAAAAATCAACTTTGAATGATCTCAGGCCTCCGTTCAGTGATATAAGGCCCGGTAATAATTCTCAACTTTTCAATACTGAACAAGGACTCTTTGCACGAAATATACGGTTGCAGTTTTACCTTTTCCTACATGCAGAGAAAACTACGACATGACAGCCATTGTATACTTGAAAATTTCTTCCATTAATTAAGCTTTTCCCAGAATTAATCCACAAGTGTTGGTGTATCAACATCGCATTCAGGACGCACAAAAATTATCCATCCCAACAAACTTTTATTCCAGTCCATTCGTTATGTCTTCTTTTTGATAAAAACTAAAGGAGGAGAGATGATGAAATTATTGTCAGTATTTGGTAGCAAATTATACATATAGTATATATATATATATATACATACAGTGTATGTACGCGTGAATGTACATGGTGGCATGCAAGTAACGTGCAGCAATAAGCATGCAGTAATGAAAAGAAAAGTAGGCGTGGTATCGTCTCCTGGTTCATTATAGTCTCCTATTTTTAGCCTCACGCACAGCCGGCTCCCGCAGTTTTTTTTCGCTCGTATATCTTTTTCAACTTTGGATGAATTGCGGCAGCTTAGGCCGGAGTAGGAACGCAATTTTTTTGTGTCTGTGGTAGATGACTCCGCGACTGGTAAGCATGTATTAAACAGAAAACGTATAAGGGTAAAAAAAAAGAAGAAGAAGCTGGTTTAAAAAAAAAACGAGTCGGAGAGAGGCCCATGGAAACTGTATAACGAGGATTCAATGGCTTATTCCAGTTCATATTGTGATGTGTAATATACCAGCTAATTCAGGAATACCAGAGTGAGGTTAACACATAACCAACTGTTTTCTATATGAGATCACAAAACTGTGTGATAAGAACTGGTATCGCAATATCTCAACCTGTTGTATATTCAAATGCATGGATTCGAGGATTAATCATAGAAAAAAATTCTTTGCTACAACAGGTTGGTACATTTATGTTATTTTACTTTCTTTATGTATTGGTATATTATGTTTTTACTACTCGATTGTGTATCAAGTTCAATGAATTTATATTTTAATTGAATAACTTACACTTCTCGTTTGAAAGTTTTATTTTAGTGATTAAAAGTTTTAGACTAAAATCTGATAGGTTGCTTGTATATGGAAACGTGGAATAATTAAAGGTCTTTCGTACATAATTTCGTATTTAAGCTTGAAAACCAAAAATATACAAAGATAAAGATGTTTTAACGTTGTTTCCGTTGCAAATATTTAGAGATCATTTGGGCTTTCCGCAGGAACGTTTTAAGATCATTAAATGTTTTTGGTTGTTTTTTATAATTATGTTATTTAACGTAAGAAGGAAATGTCTCAGTGATATGGTAGCATACACATTCACTGTCCCATAATGTGGTCATAATTATACCACACGCATCCTGTGATGTTATATGATTTATTAAATCAATTGCCACTTCGTTCTTTATTAAGTATATAATTTGTCTTATTGCTAAAGTGTTGCACGGACACTCACTGTGAACACGGGAGGTCTACTAATTAGCCGATAAAAAAGTGCCATATATATGTATGTGTACCTATACATATACAGATCTATATAGTTATATATATATATATATAGTTATATATATATATATAAATAAATATATATATTTTTATATATATATACATATACATATCTATATATATATAGTTATATATATAAATATAAATATATATATATTTGTGTACCTATGTATATGTGTACCTATACATATACAGATCTATATATATATATATATATATATATTTATATATATATATATAAATACATATCTATATATATATATAGTTACATATATATATATATATATATATATATATATATATATAAATATAAATTAATATATATTTATATATATATACATATATATATATATACATATACATATATATATATATATATATATATATATATATATATATATATATATATACATATACATAATTATTATTAAGTACTTTATTATAGACTTTTCTCGTCTCTCTATCTCTCTCTCTCTCTTTCGTATAGTTCTATGTGCCATAGCTTCTTCCATAATTACTCTTCACAAATTGTCCGAGCATTACCCATATATGCTATGTGCATTATCTAAATAACGGAACATACATTTTGTTTTTTCAAGAGAAAGATAGAGGGAAGAAATGTCATGATTTATAGGGAGATGACAGAGGGGAAAAATATGCTTTCTAGCAACAAACGGTGACGCCGGTATATAAGGTCTCCTCCTTCCCCCTTCTTATCGAAGGCTAATCTAAATTTAGGGTGTGTTTCAATAAATGTAGCGTTGATTGCTGGAGCCTCCGAGTTTCCAAGATGATGACGTCACATTCGAACTATTATCACGTGATTTATGATCGGAAAAGTATATATCAAACATGAAGCAAAGGGTTACAAACAACTAGTGAAAGTGTGCATGTATGTCAGGATGTGTGTATGTAGGTATGTGTGTTCGTATATATATATATATATATATGTGTATGTATGTTTATGTATATATATAGCCTATATATATATATAAAAATATATATATATACATATATAGCCTATATATAGCCTATATATAGATATATATAGGCTACATATAGATATATATAGGCCTATATTATACAAATATTATACAAAATTAAGTTTTTTGTATATTATGGTTAACCTTTCATATTTTCATTGGTACAAAAGTGAGCATAAATGCTAATATATTGTGTTCTTTTTAACTTATATCATAATTTTATACGTGAGCCGCAAAATTCTAAACAGTGCACTTATATTTATTCACCTGAACCTGTTTGACCTATAACGACTATAGTTGTGTTCCAATGGCCAATAGTCATTCAACCACAGAACACGTCTGGTTTCCACATATAATAAAGAGGACATTCATTTCTGGTAAACTTATTAAGTATACCATCATGTCCCCAGATAAAGTGTATAATTATCTTATTATAATATCATGTGACCGCTTTCTGAAAAGCACGTTTCGCCCCGTAGGTCGTACATAATGTTAGGCTGTGGTTCACCTGTTGTGTAAGCGTTCAAGGAGAACAGTTGAGCTATCAACGCACTCAACCCAACCTGCCCAACTTGCCCAACTTGCCCAACTGAACAACGTACATGGTAAAAGTGATCAAACCATGATACCTTCATTTAAATAATCTAATTATTTATTTAATGCATTATAGAAGCATTGAACAAATCTGCTAATGACATCACATAGCCACCAGTGCTGGAAAGTTGAATTGCTTTTGGTATTCATTATCTTGTCTGGTTACAAAAGAGGTGATGTTTGTAGATATTGTTTTTTACAAGAACATGCTAAATATTAGCTACTAACGACATGTTAGACTGGAATTTGTGAAAAGAAAGCAGAAAAACAAAACAAAAGCAAAAGACAAAGGAAACAATTAAACTATTTGACTTTTCTTGTTGACTTCATGACATCAGAAATCGACTCAAGTATTTACTATTTAAGCTTGTCATAGGAAATAAGATGTAAAAGCTGCGATCGATTGCAAACAGTCAATGATAAAATGTCATACTTGTTTTCGCAACAGTTTTTCATAAAGGAAGGTTCTTCACACACAATAACGATAACGATACGTCTCAATTTACTTGTTGAGACATTCATATTGACAAAAAAGACACGTCAGAAAGAGATGGTTAAAATTAAGGCTTACACATTTGTGTGCAACATGTCACGTTGTTATACTTCTTCATCTTAATGTTACATTATACATAAGAAAAACGAAACCATGTTCACAATGATATAGGACTTTAACGATTGAGAAATGTCGAATGTTCCTTTTGAATAATTAAAGAGAAAGGGTACCAAGGGGGGCAACGGATCATGACAGCTTTTGCTCAACATTTTGCGCCTCCTCTTGTACAGCCTATACGTCACGCCAACGAGTAGAGATGTACATATCGCAAAGAGGGGTGTATAGCTATAAGCCTAGCATAAAATTTGCATATAAGAATCGGGCTGACGTTCGTTCTATATGTTATCAATTAACCTGCTGAATCGAGCTAACAGCTTGTTGCACCATTTATAGGGTATGTGAGAGTAATAACTACACGGAGGCAGACTTTGAGTCGAGTAAAGCAGCATGCGCACGAGTACAAAAAAATGCGTACGATTGCAGCGAGTATACCAGTCCTAGTAAGCACGAGTACTTATTCTCGCTCTCAGGCGCGTAGCCAAGGGGGGCGAAGGGGGAAACCGCCCCCCCCCCTTGAGCATGTTTTTTTTTATGATATCGCTAGTAGTTTCAAAATAAAAAAAATGCTTGGATGCAACTTGCAAGGCCTGGGAAGTGCCATTACCAGCGATCTGGGAGGCACTTTCGGCCAAAATTATTCTTGGACGCTTCGCGCCAACTTATGGTGGCGCTTCGCTTAGATAGTTTGCATACAGACTTCGCCCCTCCCTTGGCAAATTTCTCGCTAAGGCCCTGCTCGCACTAGTAAATATTTATACTAGATTTCTGAAATACTCATGGGGTTTCGAGTACGTGTATGTATGAGTACACGTTCAAATCTATGAAGGAGAGCGCGAGTACAACCGAATAGGTATGAGTACCTAACGAGTACTATACTCACTGCACGGTCAGCCGAGAGTTCACATGGAAACATCGTACTAGTAAAACTTCAGTGAATCTAATAAACGTGTGGAATATTGTTACGAAACAACTCCACTCGACGTTTTAAGGAGAAATTTGCACTTAGTAAAAAGTTCACATGTATAGACATTTTTAAATGCAATTAATAGTTTGGCTTATACACGAAGAAATGCAATTATAACTAGACATTGCGCTATTCAAAACTCTATCACAAAATTACAGTGTATAATTTAGAAACAATTGTGCTTAAGTTGGAAGTATATACCCGTTGGCCAGTTTTATTAGACACTGTCCCTCAAATCAAGTTGTCTTTAAACAAATGGTTGATATCGCAATGCTCTCCTTCCTATCGAACGAATACTTCTGGAATAAAATGAATAATTCGTAAACCAAAAAAAAACAGTTTACCATTTTTGTAAGATAAGAACTATCGGTATATAAAACTGTTGTTTTTTTGTTTTTAATAACTAATAAAAACACATTATTTTGTCACTCGATATGTTTTTTTTGGGGGGGGGGGATACAGACTTAAGCTCGACATGTCAATTCCGATCTCCCTATTTTTTCCTCTACTACAAAATGACGGAATCAGATCAAAAAATACGAAATATTTATTAGGCAAAAACACAACAAAACAAAACACACACACATAAACAATGTTTCTGTGAGCAACGTGAATAAATAATTTCCCCCTTGATTGACTCGGCATTTTGGTATTTTTTAACTAAAGTTTGAAGTTCTGCTATGAAGTCATGAATATTCATATCCAAGTCTGTTCTCGTCGTGTTGTACAGCTTCTCTTTGTTTTATTCTTTTCCATGCGTTTTGCACAATGACGTGTAATATTACTCCATGCTGTAATTCCATCTGATAAGTATAAAAGCCTTTTTGGAGACAGGGAAATAAATATAGTGATGAAAAAATCCTATGACAAAATAGAATAAATAATTACCATTTTTCGCGCCCAACACGATCTTCAGCTATATGATATATAAAATGCTGCGTCGATAGGTCTGCATTGTATATAAACGACAATCGACTTAAAAAAACAACATGCGTAGGGTATATAGGTTACACTAACGCTTTTATAGAAATTGAAATGGCTCTCTAGCTTCAACTCGTCGGTTGCTAGGGTCATGCGACATTGATTGTAACTCAAGTATATAATTAATTAGGAAAAGTAGTGGAAGCCAATTTGATAATGACGTATTTTGAAACTGGTTTAACACTTTGTAAAACATTGCTTTGAGATCAGCTCTAGTTTTATGACGTTAAAATTTGAACAAATATCGTAAAATCGAGATCAAAAGTTGTTTTTCGCATGATTTCAAGATCACTGGTCATTCATTCGTTCACCTCGATTTAATATAGCCGTGAGTCAAATCGTGAAGTTAGATGCATTTCACCGCACTCATGATGAAGCTGAAATGAAAGTAAAATGGATGCTTTCATTTCATTAATTGCATTACATACTTTTTAAAGGCAGGGTAGAAACAGTTTGTTAGTTAACCACATAGACTTTTTTTTCATAATGCTCCTTATCTTTTTGGCAATAAAGATGGGGTAAAACTTTTTTTGTTGAAAGTAAAAGATAAAAGAAAGAATTGGATATAGTTATATTAATTTAAGAGGTAAGAAACTGCACTTAGACTTATTAACCTAACGGGTTAATCAAACACATATATAAACATAATGAACCACATTATGTTAAGCAGCTCGACATTATTACATGCACATATCCACATGCAGCTGTACAGCCAGTATACTTACCTTATGAATTATATCATGTGATTGAGTTTTATCAAACGATGCGATTGTTGACTATGTGACGTCATGTCCATATGAGGATCACGAAAGTAGCGGTTCTTCACCTTTAATAAAGATGCAGGCAGTAACCATGGTTACTGATGATTTCATTTCATATTACAAGTGCCGACAACAATGAATTTGTTTCTCATGAATATTAATGTAGGTTGTTTTATCATGACTTTATAGACACTACGACAGCAGTGGCTTGACTAGCAATATGTAACTCCATCATTTGTTGATATTCTCGGTTGTAAGGCATCGTGTTTATCATATAAATTATAACTGTAATTATAAGAATGTAATATGTTAAGTCGGGAGATATAGCAAGGCAGCGTTCTTTTAATCATAATTCGTATAGCACACCGTCAAATGGGTCGGAGGACATGTTATAACAAGGGGAATTGGACATTGTAATCCTGTCACCCTGATCACATATTGTTAACCTACCCTGCCGACGATGGGACTGGAAAAAGGCCTAATATTTGAGTTGGTTGTGTTAGAGTGTAGAATATATGAACTTGGTCACCCCCCCCCCCACCCCATACTCAAACATTGTTCTATTGTTATAGGCAACATACAGATAAGTCGTACAGACCACCAATCATTAATATACGTTTATCGTTGATTTTAATATTCCTGCAGACCCGACCGCCATGCATACATAATGTGCTTTCTTTGTGCAGTAATATTGGTCTTTCTATAGTCTTTTTGTTTTCGTTTTATTAAATTAAGCTTGTGCAATATTTTTCAGTTTCGTTTCAGAATGTCCATTTAATGCTATATGTATCATTTCCATATACAGAATAGATATAACAATGCTGAAGTTAAGACCATTGTCACGTGATCACTACAACAATCTCTTAATTTAATCGTTTTAATGAACCCACTTGTATAGTGAAATCGTCTGCATCCGTCAGTGTAACGATTCACCACTGTCCTAAATCGTGTTATATCGGTACCACCAAATTTGAAAGTGGCTAATTGCATCTTTCATGAATACGGTACACTTTGAATATTCATCAGGTGTGACGTCAGGATTTTTGTGGTAGTGGGGGAGGGACCTGTGTATACTCACTTTCGTAAAGGTTCTTAAGATTCTTGTTGAGAGTAAACAGTGGACATTTGTTAAGACTCGTACAATATTTACAACATCATCGCAGTCTCAGTTACACGGATCTAGGCAAGGGTTTTCAACTGTGCATCGCCTGGCGGCAAATACAAGTCGCAAATGCTTCGTAGGTTTATTTTCCTGATCACTTTCAAATCTGCATTTTGCTTTGCATCTACTACAAATCTATAGTGATACTAGAATTACCTTTGGAAGAAAAAAATTCTTTAGTTTCAGTCGACCGGTATGATTAAACCGAGGACGATAAAATAAAGCAAAGACCTGCAAATGAACCAATAATACAACTTACAGTGAATTTGTGGGACACAAAACGTTTCTGTCATTATTGGCTGGCTATAAATATATAGTGGGAATTAGCCAAATGGTTGTAACCAAAAAGATCTCTAACTGTGATATTTCGGTACATAGTGATGCGTTTATATAACATGGATTGGTCCAAAGAGTTGCAAGACACTAACTCGAGACAGTCAGCTATAAAACTGCCAAAGGGCAAGTCTACTTTCATTTGCGTGATTTTTCGAGAAATGTTTTGCTCGAGTATTCAAAATGACAAGAGAAAGTGAAATTTTGGTTGACATATCATGTTTTGACCTTGCGAAATTTCGACGCTATAATCATTCAGTGGGGCGGGGGTGGGGGGACAAGATGATAATTTCATGGGTAAAATATGTTGTGAGATCATTTTGTAACTAGTTAATACTCCATCATGTTATGCAGTGAACGTAATAACTGCAGTAATATAAGGGTTTTAGTGTGGAAGTAATGAATAATTCGTATATTTGCTACCATATGTTATAGATGTCGTAGTTTTTGTTTTTTATCATAGAAAGTTGTGGCAAACATGACTTTTACCATGTTTCAACATGTAGTTTAAAAAAAATAATGAAAATTCAACTGTTACTTGAATGAGTAGTATAGACTTTTGAAAAACAGTATCATCTTAACACCCAGAACAAGCAGAAAACGAAAACGTTTAGTGGTTCCGATGCCTAACTACATATTCATAGCGTGGTAAGCAATATAATATGTTGAATATTCATGAAACTTGTGCACATCAAAATGAAGAGGACTATCTATTGACTTTCTGTTGACTATTGCAAGAACCAAAAGTAATAGCATTAATCTATTCGATTTTCAGCTAACTACCTACCACATCTAATATGCATAAAACACTCCATTCTTACAAACTATTTCTAGCGAATTGCAATGTATAGCTGCACACCCATTATGAATGTTAATGAGATAAGCTTCCATTGTTACATAAACTTGCACCTACTTCCTAGTAAAATCTTCATGCCTAATATATAAAGCTGATTGGGCCTAATGTTCCAAACTTATTGTAATTTGAAGCTTTTATACTTTTAGCCCCGCCCGCTCATTAATATGCATACTACAATCAGCTAAACCAATTGGGATCATCTACTGACCATGGCCAACATATGTACCAAGTATGACATCAATTCGGTATTACCTTCGTGAGGTATCGTGTTTACAAGCATAATCTCGTAGATTTAAACGTAGCCCCTCCCCTACATGAATATTAATGATTCTAATAATGAAATGAACGAAACAACTTCCTGCCAAGATTGAAGAAAATATCGGACATATAATTATGGAGATATTGACGGTTTATGAATATAAAAGTAAGCCCTTCCCACTCATTAATATGCATGACAGCCCCACCAAAACCAGTATGGATCATCTACTGACCATGACCAACATATATACCAAGTATGACATCAATCACACTTTTCCTTCTTGAGATACCGTGTTTACAAGCTATATGTGTCACAACACACACACATACATAAGCCAAAATGACTGCGTATAGGTTCCGATGGATGCCAAAGCATCGCAATCAAATATATCTATTGAATTAACTAATATTCCATAAAAACGTGTGAAATACCCATGAGATGTCAATCATTGTGTGTGTGTGTGTGTGTTTTATTATCATGGGTCTTTCCCTTACCTTTATCAAAGACCCATATCCGAATATAACCCCATACAGACAAACTGACATACAGACAAACATTAGAAAATGATGAACGATCATAGAAACTATAACCAGTCATACAACTAAAATTGTTTAGCCTTTTTTAAATATCAAAAATATTGGACTGATTGGAAACAGGGATGTATCTTCCCAGGCTTGATACAAGTATGTTAGTTATCAGGTCAAAGGTCATCCTCGCATTTTTAGGGTAAAACATTATGTATAACTTCCCGACGAAAACATCACACAAACCGCAAATATGCTTCAACGATAACGAAGTCAAAATTTACATTTAGAATATGACATTTCCCAAACACGACAAGATTTTTCTTAGCTGTTTTTACCTTTCTTTTTTGCGGCCGGGGGGGGGGGGAGGGGGTGTTGGAGTTTTCCTTCGCAATGGTCTCTGCGGTATATAAAGAAAAAGATTGTCGCGCTCGGAGTGGGCATCACATCACGGGTTATTTGTTACATAATCGCCAGTAATAGTTACCCATGGTGTTCAGGTAAACCGCCCAACCACGCCGCTCCATGATTTCTGAGACGATCCCATAGGTCAATATGTATCACGTGGCACCGCCTGTCTCTGATGAGTTTTGAAATCGTATATTCTAACTGACAGTAATATTGTCCTTTGTGAGGGAGGGCTGATTTCTTTTAATTTTGTGGAATAACACCCACAAGGATCACGATACATTTGGAAGTGTTAACAATGTTCTTCCTTTTCCTGTATCGATATCTCTTTCCCTTTCAATATTATTTCTTATTTTGTTTTGACTTATTTTTGTTTTACCCATCTCATTTCTCAAACAGGTGATATCCTATTAGAAACAAAGGAACATCTCGAAGGACGACAAAGGGAGGTATCTTAATACCTTCTTCATTCTTACCGGTCTCATTCGTCCTCCTAAAGATCCCCAAACATTTTGCCCGCCAATAATCAGGATCAAAAGTAAGTTCATATTCACGGTTTCAAGTTTTGTTTTACAATCCTCATGAAAGAGAGAAAATAGTTCTATAATATAGTTATTGTATATTATATTATAGTTATTTAATAAAGATGTATAGGAGGCAAATTTTGACTTAAAATTTGGTCAAGCAGCGGTCATGACTAGCTACTACTTAGTATTATAAAGTCCGGAAGGACTGCCCCCCCCCCACCCCACCACCGCCCTTTACATCCTTCCTATGCTGTCGGTTGAACAATCAAGAAATGTTGTCCACAGAAGTTCCAACATTTCACAAACATCGAAGTTCCTGACCGCTGTCTGACCGCTTATCTATCGCCTCACATTTTAAACTTTTCGTTGCCCACGAAATTGGATATATCAACATGCTAATCTCGCCTGCCAGATTTCAGTTTATATTTTAGAACTAAACACATCTTTATTTCATTAATAAACCATATTCTCACGACATTTCAGAACGAAAACCAAAAACATGTCGATAACCAAAAATATTCCAAAATATTCCCCCCTCTTCAGATGACAATTTTTATTGTCCCTTATTTGACTTCTCATAATTCTTTTTTTTCCCGACTTCTTCATCTTCTTCTTAATCTTATTCTTCTCCTTCTTATTTTGATAACCTCACATCTGAATCGTCCTGCAAATGGTGAAAATTTTTCTGAGTGAGAACAAAAAATCGATCAAACAAATTTCTAAAATTTGGAAAATTGATATGTAATTAGTAGTTTGACATTTAAGACGACGGCGAAGAAGACGAAGTATAAGATCGTTTATTTTTTTATTTATCAGAATTTAAATTTTGCATAATTGATCGATTTTTACCATGGTCTTTTACCAAGAAGTCTTTATGATTTTGACATGAAATACATATGGCTATATAGCTATTCTTTTCTTTACTGAAATAAAATATCACATTATTTCTTTTAAGAACATTACACCATGGGATGGAGAGTATTTTTACCAAATGAAAATATCAAATGGTTTGCTTATGATTTATGGCATGTAATATATATCTGCATTTTTCTTTATCCTTGGGGGGGGGGGGCTGTGATGTGGGGGGGGGGTGGGGCACTTGTCGAGAACGGTTTTTAATGGAAAGAACGACATCCGATACCACAGCATGTAGCTTTAGTTTCTACAAGCTATTAATGCACAACTTAACAAGCTATATAAATGGTATATAAATGGTAATAATATATGCATAAATTATATTAGATACATGCTGAGATGTTATCGGTAAGTGGTGAAGGCAAGATAAACACAGGAGCTTGATTAAAAAGGGGTTTCTGGAATGCTTCTCAAATTTCGCATTAAGAGATGAGTGGATTCGAGTTTTCAGCGATTTGGAACCGATTCAGTTCTATTTTGAATTGATTTCGTAGGCGACAATAACTGTAATTGCTATATATGCTAATGCATGGACGTATCGAGGTTGGGGTAGAAAACTTGACAGTATATATGCGTCGGTATAGGCGTTGGCGTGCGCATGATTTGAAAGCTGGGGGATGGGGTGCAAATTCAGCCCCCCCCCCCCGCCTCGACTGAATTAGATATAGGGGCCTGAACCTTTAGGGAAACACCAGAGAAAAAGCAAGGATTTTATAAAGGTGGGGTGGCCAGTGAATCGGAGGGTCTGGGGGACCTCCCACAGGGAAAACAAATACAAATTTAGACTCCGGATGGTGCATTCTAAGGCATGTTTAGACTATACGTTAAGTCTGTATAAGTAGATTTAAAACGCAAGATACGTGTGGTAATGATAACTAATAAAAGAATGTAAAATTCCCCTGATTGATTTAGGTATAGGCTTCTGAAACTTTATATGAAGCTCAGAGGCGGCGAATCAAGTATTATAAAGTAGGTATGCTGCCGCCCTGTGGTCATTGAAACCGATTCCCCATGTATTTGGATCTGTGGGTCGTGCCCCAGAAAAACAAATTAAAAAAATACAAGTCCTTTTTTAAGATTTGATGCACTGCAAGATATATATTGTCCAAATGCTAAATTTCTTAGACAAACCCAAAGAGCCGCCGATTTCATCGGACAGTTTCACTTACCGTCCATATTATAAGGGCATTTCTAATATAGAAATGACTATATTTAAGTTGGCTGGTAATTACAATGGAGCCCGCCACATCGTTACATATATACCAATCAGAAGCTCTACTTGTACACACAGTCCAAGCACTTGGCTATATATGTACGCGCTTCACGGAGTTTGTAAATACTGATTAACGAAAACGTTTATATTTACACCAGTATTGACAAAGAGGATCTCCCGAAGTCCTTATATGTGTATACGGTTTCACCTCTGCAGCAAGATATCCCTTGATGACCCTTTCTGCACTATGACTTAAGAGGGTAATAATTTATTCGTAAAATGTAAGCCTTGCTTGACCTCGTGTTGAACCTATCACTTCTTCGACAATATATATATATATAGGAAACTAGAAAAAGTTTTAATTTACGGATCCTATAACATTTGACTGAATAAAAGGGGTTTCTAGCTTATTTGTCCGAAACGGAATCAGACATTGGGCACTTTAATACTTGTCCACGCACTAAACATATACAAGTTTTAAAACGAGCGACAGGGGCATGCTATAAACAGCATTTTATATGGTTTCGGTTAAAGGAGCCTTCCTCACTTGTAAACCGGACGCAATCCGTTGGCAATTACATGTAATCAAATTTCATCTACTATGTTCCATACCAGTATATATTAGGCTATAGGGCTAGGTGAACGTATACTGGAGATTTCGTAACCCTAGGCTATTCATACATTGTATACAATGTCTTGCTTTTCATAGTATTGCATGTGGTGTATTGTGTGTGTGTGTATGGTGGGGTGGGTGGGGTGGGGGTGGGGGGTGGGGTTATTGTTTCTTCTTGTTCCTCTTTCTTACCCCTACATATTTTTGTTTTCTCTCTCCTTTCTGTTCAGGGGAGTGATATTGTTGTTAAGCCCACAAGGGCTATTCATTTACTCCTTTCAACTTCCTCCCTGTTATTATACAGTGTGTATATGATATCGCAACAAATAAATAAACTGGGCTGCACTGTATAGGATTCAAGTAAACACCTGTTGTGATAGTAAATGAACACAACAAGTCATAGCCAAAACATATTTTGCATTTATAGAATCTGTCCGTACCGGGGAGAAACGTTTCATTTTGCAAACACTCCGAGCTTCTTTAAACACAACCACCTCGTTTCTTGGGAGAATAAAGAGGACGTTTTTTTTGGGGGTATACCTTCTGAACTTATTATCTTTAAAACTGCGTTGGTGTAACGGTTGCTGGGAGATCAGATAGGACTGAATCGTATTGTCTTATTTAGACTCACAGATACGGTGGGAAATAAAAACGGCGACTTTATTGAAAGAGAACGAACGCATGTTATTTTAACCCTTTTGGTGAGAATTGTCTGCGCAGGTCTCTCTCTCTCCCTCTGAGTAAATATACGGTAAGTACACGAAAATATGTGTCATTCTCATGGTTTAACTTTTGACGCAATTTTGACCGATTAAGAATGGAAATGTGTCACGCAATTACATGCTGGATTATCCTGATTCATCAGAAGAAAGGCTGAACATTTTTCATCTCTTTGTAACTCCTATCTGGTCGATTTTTTGTTTATCTGTTGAATAAATTCTTCCGTGACGGATGTAAGCCCTAATATATTACACAGGCAGAGAAGTAGCTCAAGTGGAATTTTTTTTTCAATTAAAATTTTGGAATCTGATACCAGACTGACCAAGGTCTCAAGATATCTGTAAGTACAAACATATGTCGCATTTTCTGTAATAAATAACAGCAGAATATTAATAAGAAACCATGTTTTTTTTTTCTTCACCGGTTGCAGCTTTGTAGATATAACGAGGCGTGTCTAAATTTAGTATTGCACGTAAAAAGGGAAAAATTCTTTTGTTTTCCTTCTTTTTCAAAATATAAATTAAAATGATATATTTTATATCCTTAATCTTAGTATGTAATGCCATTGTAACGTTTATAAATTACTATTAAAATTTTTAGTCACTTTATTTCTTTTCGCCCAGCAGAATTACATATATTTCAAGTTGCCGTATTGTTTACAGTGAAAATAACCAGCTCTTTAACGTAAAGATAAACATAGGGAGTGTCCCATGAACTCCTACCCCCCACCCCCCCCCCCACACCTTATAACAAACCCGTGTACGTGACAACAGAAAACCACTTTTTGCAGGCCACCGTATTGTGTAGAGTGAAATGACCACTCCTTTTACATAGAAGTTTCCATGAAGTCCTTCATGAACCACCACCCCCCCTCCACCCACCCACTACCTCCAAAAACACACACACCTTTAATTCAAATCTGTGCTACTGGCAATAGAACGTGACTTTCTCAAGTTACCGTATTGTGTCGAGTGAAAATAACCTCTGCGCTCACTTAGAGATTTACATAACTGAAGTCTCTTGTGAACTACCCAGCCCCATCCACCCACCCACCCACCCGCACCCACCCACCCCCCACCCGCACCCACCCTTTACCCTTGTATCAAATTTGTTTCTGGCTACAGACAGCGACTTTTTACTACCATTAACAACTGCATGTGTGTGTAACGAGAAAGGTGACGTCGTTTAACAGTAACTTTAACATCATAACAGTAACGTACAGTATAATTCCTCGGGTTAGGTGTGATTACACAGTCGCACGGGGTGGTGTGGTGGGTGGTGAGGGAGGGAGGGGTGGGAGCTGGCGAGGAGCACTTTTTGAAGAGATAACACTAAACCAACTTTGTATAACATTACCTCCCCCTTAATTCAAATTGGTATAACCCGTTTCAATTAGCCGTTTTCTTTCCTCTATATTACCATCTCTTTACCCCTCTCAAATAATCTACGGTTCCTTTCATTTCAATCAAAGCGAACACCGAACCCCGAAATATTTACACTTCGTCCCAAAGATTTAATAAATTAAAAATCTCTCGTCCGTCAAATATACATCCCCTTCTTTCATCAAAACCTGCAAAATATTTCGATGCAAAATAAACATCCAGCGGGTTATTCATTTCCATGTGCTAGCAATTAGGTCGACCTGTTGAAACCGGTTTGTGTGAATATAGTCTTGCTTCAGATTCAGGCAATTTAGGCTAATATAGGACCAAACCTCGGAGAAGGCTAGAAAAAAAAATCGAAAAAACAAAACAAGCAATTTTAGAGGGAGTCAGCGATCTGAGCTTTGGTTTTTTAGAAAATTTTCTTTCCCGAGGTGTAATAATTCTAGATATTCATCTGTGAAGAGTTATGAGTGTATTTTAATATAATGTTAAATTAATTGATGTCCCGAAGTTACGATCAATGATGCACCGCAGTGCACGTCTTGCTAGTGGTAGAACATGTGGACATAGTCAATCACTAAGGAGACGTTTTTTTATTATATTTTTTTCATCGTGAATCGTGAATTGGCATTTATTTTTTCTTTCTGTCAGATTTTTGGTAAAGGTTCATGGTCGGTCGTTTATATCGCAAACTGAATTTTATTTATTTTATGACACGTTGCTGTATTAGTTTAAGTTTAAGTGGGAAGTATGTTCCTTTGATATATTTATGTTTTGATTTTCACCTGCAACACCCGATACTCATGGCTCGTATAGTAACTACTGTTCATGTACTGTAAAACATGTAACACACGTTACGTACACAAAGTAGTCATTACTGATGAAATTACTGTCATTACTGGGACGTGAACAGTGCAGTTGCTGTACCAACCATTTCATGCGAGTTCATTAATACGTGATTCTAAATCGAAGTCGTATCTAGTCGTTTTGTGCTTATAAATAGAGGCCTATGGATATACCCGAACATGGCCTTTCTTCGTCATCGGCATGACGAATTAGCTTTTATTTAAAGAGAGGTGTGAACTGGAATCAAGCGGTACCGTATCCCCTTCACTTCAAACACATAGCTAGTACAGTAACTACTGGTGCCACCTCCAACAAATGTTACTACTGTTCATGTCCCACAACCGTGCATCAGTAATTACTATACTTTGTGCTCGTAACACGGTAACATGTGTCACAGGTGGCACCAGTAGTTACTGTACTTGCTATGAGTATCGGCTGCCTGCAACTTCTGTTCAAATGCGACCAGAAAACCACAAATGCGACATTACCCCCCCCCCCACCCCTCTCCCCATTGACCCCGGCCTCCTCAGTCCCTGTAAAGCAAAACTTCCGTTATTCATATCTCTAAATGGATGTATAACATTGGAGGAAAAATCTTGGGGGAGAAATGTATAAGCTATTTGTTTTTTGACAGCATCTGCTCCTTCTCCTATATATACTGTAATTTTTGAAATCAACAAGTTAGCACGAACGTTACGTCACCCATAACATGAATACATTACCGCATGGCGTCACAATAGGCTTTTATAGACTAACGGAGATCAGCTCCGCTAATCTTGCGAGCAATGAAAATCTTCAACATGGCTGCGTAACCATAGCAACAAATGCTGGTGTAATGGTTATTAAAATCGGAGGTAAGGTTAATAAAAACACGTCCCCTGACTGTGAGATTTCATCTGTGCCAATTCTGTACATAGTTAGTTACATATCCATGTCCTTACCAATAGCTACAGTAGGTTATATACATTAAACACATGAATGTAAATTTGCCAATCGAGACAATGTTTTACAGAGCTGACTGTATTGATCAAGAGCCCAGTCATGTATACCTGGGGGGGGGGGGGTAATATCAGGGGGGTAAACCCTTCCCCTCCCTACCAGCAGACATAATTCTTAATATAAAAAACCTAGTGCGCAGCACAAACATATAACATGTTTGTGCGGTACAACCTAAACAGTCGAAAGGCATAAAAGTCGGTTTGAAAAGTTGGACACTATAGCACCTTTTTGCATCTTATATAGCACCCTCCATTTTACCACAATTACTCAAAGGGGATCCCGTATAGACAATTCTCCCCATAGATTCCTCCTCCACTAAAGAACTTCCCTCCTCTTTCCCAACTGCAGTAGAAAAAGGGTGGATGCGCGCCCCTGGTATGAATCATAAATTTTTCTAAAGATATAAAGGATTCATTTCTTGTTCATGAGAAATTATCAATTTCTCCGGTTGATTTGATCGGTATCAATTGTAATTTTGATCATATTATAGTGTAAGGCCTTAAAAGGTAAACTAAATTTGATTTCACATCAACTTACAGAAAATATACAGAAAATATGGCCATGATAATATACTCGTATAGTGATATCCCCGTTTGCTTGGCTCCGCAATTGATACTTTGTATAATTAGTTTGAATCTATCCATCCCATAACAATTAATTAAGTTCCCTACCTTCACTATATAGACAAACTTTCATTTTAAATATTGGTTTTGTTTCTGCACGTCATAAAATAACTGTATATGCAGAATGCCTTAATTGTAAAATGACATATTGAGAGCAGACTCAAATATTAGTAAATCACTATAGCTCATTTTGGATCATGCTTGGTATGTAATTAGGTAAAAATTCCAGACGAATGTTAAATCAAAATGCTTCTATAGGCGAATGAAATGAGCGAACAAGGGCATCAGAATGGACGTAGGCGGAATTATATCATATATAAGGGGTAAAAACAAAAATTAAGATAATGTACAAAATAACGAAGTCATTTTAATGACTATATATGCATGCAACATAAATGACTGGAGTAAAATGTCTTGAGGGAACATGGACACAGAATATATAAACGATTTCAACGAAGAGTACTAGATGTTAACTGAATATATCTGTAAAGGCCCGGTCACACTATACCGATTTTTTATCGGAATACTATCCAATTTTCCCGGAGGAATCGAAACAGCCAGTTTTTCGTTCGGGTCTTCTAGCCACAGTAATAAAGGACCTGATTTGCTATCTGTTGAGCCATTCCGATGTGGAATAGCCCTCTCCTAACTTTTGATATTGACTCCGTTTCCTTTTTTCGGATAGCTATCCGATTTCTCTTCCGATTTTTATCGTTTTTCGATGTGACGTCACTTTAGAATGTAGTCCGTTCCAGAACCCCTCAGATTTAGAGTAGGTATTCGAATATTCCACTGCATTCATTACATTCACTACTACAAACCTCACTCTTCGGCCTAAAATCGGAAAAATCGGACCGTATTCCGATAAAATATCGCTGAAGTGTGACCGGGCCTTAATGTTTGGGTTTGTTTCATTATCAACGCTTCTATATAGGAGATCTCTTAACACGTCTTACACACGGTTTGAAAGAATTAAATTACATATGTCTGTAGTTTTTGCATTAGTATTTCACTGTTTTAGAACACGACTAATTATTGCAAAGAAACTTTAATAAGTACATTAAGCGAGTTTCCGACCTTCGAATTGTTACTACCAGACATTGTGTAGCGTTTTAATTAGATAACAAAAACGTTTCAAATTAGGCAAAGTTTCTTCTTTTTGTCTTTCAGAAAACTAGTACACAATGTCATTCTTCGACATTTGACCTTACTTATAGTTGCCCTTCTCAGTTTTACTTGCATGGAGGCATTAATCTGATGACATATTTCAACAATAAACGTGTTAAAAGGCAGAAAATCTGTGACATTTAAAATATAAATCATACTTAAAGGTATAGTCTGTATAGGCCCCAAAATTATAGCATGCTATAATTGCTTTCAAAAAAAAAAACTTTCCTGGAGGTCTTTGATATCCAAATTGTTCTCAGACATTCTAAATGAACACACAAGATGTTTGAATGTCCCAGACTGAGGTAAATTTCCTCCAGGGTGATAACAGAAACAGTTTTTAGAATTTTGACCAAAGGTGACCATATTTGAAGAAAAAAAAATCTGGCATATTTGGGGCCAATACAGCATACCTTTAACGCTGCCATCTTTTCTTGCCTCGAAGAAATCGGAAGCACGTTAGTAATGCTTTCATTTTACAATGCGGAAACCAAGGTGATTTAGATAACCTCGTTTTTCTGAGCTTAAAGCAGAATGAAATTAGGAAGATCAAACAATTGGTTTGAAAAGTCATTCCTCATAGTGAATTCTCGTATTCCCAGCAAGACCGATAGCTAATGAGCATCACTTTACATAATACAGATTTCAGAAAACAAAAGATCAAAACTACGAACGTATATAAGAAGGATTTTCGTCTCAATTTTGAACGTTCAGTTTTAAAAATATTTCTCCCTATATAGAAGTGCAAATGATAAATGGCAGTAAGATTTCTAAATAAGCTCATTAATAAATAAAAGGTTTCATCACTTTGTGTCTCTTTAATTGTTGAAATCTATATGTACTACGCACACGTTACCAAAATTTATCACTCGGAAGTTGGCAGGTATATCACTGAAAAAGCTTTTACCTTCAGGAAGTACATTCGTGAAACAAACCTTTAAAGATTCATTAAGTACTGCACCTTGGTAATGTGTTCTAATTTTCACAAAATGTCACTATATGTCATTATATATAATATAGGCGTATACATATTATATTATATGATAGTAGCCCGTATATGTTTTATATGCTACATATGATATTACATTGTATGATAGTGGTCCGTATATAAAGTACATACATTATATTGTATGATAGTGTCCAGTATATATTATATACATTTTATATTGTATGATATAGTGTAGGTATGTATTATATACATATTACATTGTATGCTAGTGGCCCGTATATCCAGTATACACATTATATTGTACGGTATATATTATATACATATTATATTATATGATAGCGGCCAGTATATATTATATACATATAGCGTCGTATGATAGTGGACCGTATGTATTATAGTATTATATACATTTTACACTGTATGGTAGTGTAGTTATATGTATTATATACATATTACATTGTATGGCAGTGGCCCGTATTTATTATATACATATAATATTGTATGATAGTGGCCAGTGTACATTATATACATATTACGTTGTATGATAGTGGACCGTTTGTATTATATACATTTTACACTGTTTGATAGTGTAGGTATATATTATATACTATTACATTGTATGATGTTGGCCAATGTATATTATATACATTTTAATTTGTATGATAGTGGCCGGTATATATATACATTTTACATTGTTTGACAGTGTATAGGTATATATATACATATAACATTGTATGCTAGTGGCCAGTTTATATTATAAACATTTTACATTGTATGATAGTGTTCGTATATAAATGTTAGAAGGTCTGATGTTTCGATCCTTAGAGTACGTTTCGTTCCTGCGTGACAAAACAGAATCACTTTTACTTTTCAACACTTTTCTTTCTACAAAATGGCTTAACAAGCGTTTGATAATCAAGTCATGACAATATATGTGTGTATGGCTAAATGAATAAACATGGAATGGCATACAAAATGAATAAACATGAGTATTGGCTATAAAATATATACTCATTTCTGCCAAGACTTGTATACAACGTCTTGAGACGAAGAAAGAGGCACTCCCTGCATAAACATGAAAAACTGTGTATGGAAACATATGGTAATATTTATTTTATAAAAAGGGGGCGTATGGTGTAAAATAATGCGAGTATCTGATGACGAGCTCATGAAAGAACTAATTATTTATATATATTTATGGAATGATCATCTGTTTGAACGCACCGGCATACCGATTTAATACGTGTGTATTAGTTATGCCCCCTTCTTTTGTTTTAGTAATTTATAGTAATTGCCTTGTAAATTAAGTTAGTGGACACACTTTTCAATCAACTTACGGATGAGTATACCTTAATCGGTTAATTTAGACCAAATTGATGATTCAATTTTACCAAAATTTTATATTCATATTTATAAGATGAATTGCTGTTATATTTAGAAAAAGTTTTGAGTCATTTGCACGGGATTCTGTTAATATAGATGAAGCAATAAAATTCTGAATCATGCAAAGAATTCTGTTGAAATAAATGAAACATTCACCGGTTATAAATTTTGAGTCATGCAACGAATTTCATGCATGACATAACTTAATGAAACATATTACTTTTATTGATGTGTTATGAGTCTTTACAGTACGTTATTAATTGATCAATTAGCATATTAAGAAAAGGACAAAGAGAGAGGAAAAAAGACGAACCAACAATGTCACCTCCAACGTGACACTTCAGACTAATTCCACATCATCAATTTGGTAATGTTCTATTCTTCAACACTGTTGACCGAAACAAGGTCTTGGGAAAATTCATGTCAGAAATTCAATTACAATGCTTCAATCTTTTGCTCAGCTTGGAATACTTTAATCCTTATAAATACAATAGATAAAAAACGGTGGCTTTGATGCATATCTATATCATTATCGTAATATCATTCATTATGGATGTAATACTCTCACAACTAAAACTTAAAATATAAGGTAAAATGCCAAAGAGCATGTGGTGCTTCGCATTAGGTACAAATATTGCTTTCTTTAATATGTACAGAGTTTTTTTTATGAATCTCTTTAGAAGTAAATTTCCATGTACCCTTTCTATTTCCATACAAAATAACGGTCTTATCAATATTACAGTGGTGATCAAATAAACCACTCAACAAATATCAAATTATCAAACTTTATACAGCTTTCGGCACGGAATCCTTTATTGCGACTAGTTATGTACTAGATCTGTTCTCTCCCCTATTTGATTAAAAACTTCAGACTTAAGACTCAAACTTTGGAAGTAAAAAGGATAAAAAACAAAAAACAAATCCGCCTCGCTAAGGACAGGAGATTTGAAATCAATTCCAGACTTTACTTTCTCAATGACTGACCTAGTAGTGACGTCATCTGATATCATGAACTTACTTTCTTTTGTCTAAATTCTTGCTGCCTTCCGTTTGCCTTTTTTTCTTCTACAGATGGTTAAAGTCTTCATATACTTTGAAAATATTTTATGTGTGCATGTTTTGCTTTATGAACGTGTTTGGTCGTCCACTTAAAAAAGAACGAGAGATGTAGCATCCATAACTTAACCGACTAAAAAACGAAAACAAAAATAAGCAAAACACAAAAACAAGCAAGAGGAAGGCAAAAGGGAGAATAAAAAGGGTGGAAGAAGAAAGGAGAAAGTTTTAAGCTAAATCATGCATTCTTGTACAGGAGCCAATCTTTCTCATATTTGGAACAGAAGGGATTTTATAGTTTAATAGCATTTTTGTGTTGATATGGCGGATTCAGGCAGCTTTTTTTTTGTCTTCTCGCCACTGATACACAGCCCCATTTACGAAGCTATAAATGGTGCGGCATGATTTAAGGAAAAGAGAGAAAAGCACAAATCGAAAAAAAAAGGAGAAGAAAAAGTGTTCGTCAGCTTTAAATAAGAGAAAGGCGACGTTGATGAAACGCACAAGCTATAAAACCCAATGGAAGGTTTATGAACCCGGTAGATTACTTATTCTAAGTGATCGTACTCTTATAGCTATCAAGCAAAGTAGACAACGGCGGTATGGTACATATCTTAGTTGTTTGAACCCTTCCTTGGTGATATGGTGGATCTCTTCTATTGAGAGTTATACAGGATACAGTAGAAGCTTATACCTTGCATATGAGAAATGGTATATAGTTCGGTTACATTTAAGTTTGGCAATATTTGATATCATCGATAAAAAATGTTGTTGCAACGTATGTGAATGCGTGATTCCTTACTTGATGATATGGTGGATCTCTTATAATGAGAGTTATGTAGGATACAGTTGAAGCTCATACCATGCATCTGCAAATATGGTGTATATCTCGGCTACATTTAAGTTTAACAATATTTGATATCACGGATAAATTTGTTTTTGGTGTGTGCAACTTATGTGAATGAATTATGCAACTGGAACCACATTTTACAGGGTGCTAATAACGCATAAAGAAGATTGAATAAGACATCTATGTGTAACTGACTGCATGTCCACGGTATAGGCATCTATTATAGAATTGTGAGACAACAAAGCAGGTGTGAGAAAATCATTACTTTCCTTTCCATGAATTTGATGATTTTACGAAATTTCGGTAATAAGTAGGTTGGATTTATTGCCCGCCGACAAACCCACCCGAGTTCTAAAAACTTGGAAATAAATAATAAATGTTATTACGAGACACAACTTCATAACAATCAAGTACGGGGTAATATTTTAGTATTACGTGCTAGAACAGATTTGAAAAAATGCACACAATACAACATGGTGAAAAGCGTACAGATCATTAATATAGTTTGCAGCTGCAAAATGAAAGAATAAGACGAAGTTCTAATGACGTATTCAGACATGTATAATTACGTCACACCAGTTGCACGACGACAAGATTATAACTAAGAGATTTGTCGAATCATCAATTGACTTTCTGATCTAAATATACACACTTGATTACATCTGCTTATTCCACTATACGGAGCCTAGCCTAGTTAATTAACAGGCCTGTATTACATGGCCCAAAATAAGAGAATTCCCAAGTATACGAAGATCGACCGCTCGTAATCATATCTGCTGTTCGGATGGCATAATTCAATTACTAATTCAACGGCGACTAACGAGAGCTATCAGTGTGGATCTCGGCAATTGACCTGTTATACACCTGGGGCACGCCATCTTGAGTACCACTTGAAAGCTATGTCCTCATTCTGGAAAATATGGACATAATATACACGGTTACTTGAAAACCACCGAACAGAGTCACTTTCAAGTGGCTCTTAATGGACGAATATCAAAACACTGCGCGCTGAGATCGCGAATGTTTGAGTGGGTTGTCGTCTTTTAGTTTAGGTCTGTGGTTAAAATGTGGTGTTAGAGTGCATTGTCTGATCGGATGTTACATATATAAGTCACTGTGGTAGGGCTAGAGTTATATCCTAGCTGTAGGTACATTTACAATTATAGCGTTGTTCAGAGTGCATGGGCTTAACCGCAGAGAAGGTTTGACCTGCAAAATGACAGGTTCACTATGGTCAACTACGTAAAAATCTAATGAAGCAAAGGTTATATGATATCTTAAGCAATAAATGGTTATTTTGCAGCATAGGTTGAAAGATGAGAGAGGAGTGAAACGTTGGCGGTATTTCGTTGCCATTGTATATACATATTTATTCATATAGTTATAAATATATATTAATACACTTTATATGGGTTGCGCACATAACCACAGCTGGTTAGCGAGTACTTAAGTAGGCCTCTGTCTTGCTATGTGATATTGATTATTTGTAGTAGTTCCGCGAGTAACTTCTTTTACGTGTTATAAGTACGCAATCTCAAGAAATATGTAGGCCTAAAGCAACTTACAAGTGGTTGGTTAAGGTGTGACGGGTTGGCCTACATATCATGGTCGCAGGCGACCATTATATCACTTTTCGTCAGAAGAGTGCAGCTTATGCGATTGAAAATATATCTCGTGCAACTGCTACATGCAGTAAGCAGATAGATTCGACATTTTCAACAGTGCATTTCTATACCGATCAGCACATTATATTGTGTAGTATAACAGGAATCAGTATATTAACATTACCATATAAACATTATCATTAATTACAGAGAAAGATGACTAAATATATCCGAGGATTATTCATGATCAGAGTAAGGATAAAGCAAAGCCTAGGCGTATTGCAATGATCGATTTAGTGGCATGAATAGCGTAACATGCATGCCCTATACCGATCAGCGTATGATAGGCCTATGCTAGTAATTAAGTTACACACAGAGCATGCCATTCACCATTTTCTAGAAAACTGGTATTCTTGCTTTGTGACACCAATTGTTCACCTTTGGTCTTCTTGGTGACCCTTTCACTTGTGAATGCTTTGGTCTTGGATAGGGGCCTGCGGGCAAGAGGATCACCCTCACTTTCGATAAATTTTGTTTATGACTAAAGGTGCTCACTTGCAAAAATGATGTAATATTTCGGCAACGTTTGAAGTGATGTCCACGATATTGTTTTATTCTTTTCTACAAAAACATTCGGCAATTTTTCTTTTTCTTCTCCCGAATTTTGGTGACCCTAAAACTTCAGTTGGATACTCGGGTTCTAGACAACAGTTTACTGTACTTGAATTACCCTCTGTTATCTGTAGGCCTATCACTATGATAAGTGACACTCTATCGTCTTCTATAGCACTCATGAGCGAGTTCTTATGTGGACTGCTTATAGTAGTTGATAATAACTTCTGAGGACTTGATTTGCATACTATACACACCGACCGGACTGGACGTAACCTTATATAGCAAACACTTTCGGAGCATTGTATATACCTGTCTATATAGGACCGTGGGATAGGAATGTGATTCCCAGGTATATACATAGCATATAATAGGTCAACCCTGGGCGGTAAATGCTATGATACGCAAGTATTTATCTCACTATTCTTATAGTTAAATCCATGGTTACACGAACACCCACTGAATCACAATTCATTCACGGTTTATTTAGACACGCGGTCACGAGATATAAACAAACACGAGGAAAGGTTGCAACGGACAAATTTATCAACTATAGCGTTGATAATATCGTCACGTTGTACATGTTGGATGTGTGTCCTTCATGTTAAATGTTGCAACCGTCTATGTCAAGGATACATTAAACGTGGTCAACTTAAGAATAAATAGACTGTAACAAATGTTAAGTTATAACATACTTTCCACTACTTAAGCCACACAAAAAAAACATTCTTTTTTTTTTTTAAAGAAATAGCTTTACTCTCTGATTTCCTGCTGTTGTATTTTATTAATATCACGTGTTTTTGTTGTTATTGATGCTGCTTGTGTTGTAAATTATATTTAGAAATTAGATTAGTAAAGGTTTTGCGCAGTAAAGATTATACAGATTATTGAATGAACTGTGTTTTTAGAAAGAAAACTTTTGGGATGCTTTGAAGTTAAAACGACTATATTGCACTCTTAAAGTTATTAGCGATAACTATGCATATTTGAATTTTGTTGGTCAATTCTATCCAATTTCAGGGTAAGATATTTAATCGACAAGAGTTATATTTACTATCACACAACGTCGTGCTGCCTTGCCTCAACCATGTGGTTTGCCGTTAGATTATTACAAGTTCACGAAACTTCCTTCGAGATAACATAATAATTATATACATATAAATATACATATACATATATATACATATAAATATATAATAATCATAAAGCATTCGTCTGTATTTCATCTACACGTCATATGCAGACGCGCTACAGTAATCTTGTTCACAACCATCCTACCACCGGAAACTCCCTTTAGTCTATAGACCTACATAATATGGCATGAAATGTTTGTATATATAGGGTTTAGGCTGTAACTTTGTGTACTGTTATGTGTAGCTATATATCCATCTATACAGTTAGGCTTATACCGGTGAAATATTACTATACCATGCACTACATAATACATTACAACCATGCATCAGTGTGTCAATACACAGATATAGTCCATATAAACTATGTATATAGGCTATACGTTCCGGTAGTCTGGCAATCTCATGATCAATGTGTAACCTCACAACGTGAACTGTAGCTTACTTCCAGTATGTAATCAGAAAAACTATTTGGCGCCAAAAGGCATTTAGGGAGACCTTGGAATTATTTGCCATTTTCGTCCATTTGGATGGCATTTAAGAGCCAAAGAAGAATCTGTTAAAGTAACAACAATGTCATGAACAACGCCCTAAGTGTCGAATAATGTAAATAATATATTCAGTGGCCGAATCAAGCAAAAACATAGCCAACGTTTTGGTGTAATGGTCTTGGACAATGGCCTTGTGTGTTACGGTATCTTGTAACGGTCATTAGTGTAACGTACGACTGTGCTCATGATGACGTCAACATGGACTTTTGGATGCATGCATGTAAGAGAATTACCATTTACCACATCAGTAAACGGTAACATATACGCAAATGACCTGTTTCGCGAAAGCGACAATAAAAAACGAAGGACATGCAGTGTCGGGAGATGATTTTGTACGGGGTGCGGGAGGGGGAGGAGGGCTAAGGAGACACAGAAGGATGGAGGATACGAAAGCCGGGGAGATGGGAGTGTGTATATCTACCCATTACTCAGAAAAGCTAATTAAACGCATACATCTGTCTTTGCAAAGAATATCTGGATATTCAACATGTTATTTTTATTGCACGAGTGTCACGAAGGATCGTATCAAGTCTTGAGTTTTTTTTTAACTTTGCCAAAACAATAAAATAAAAAAAGGTATCATCATATATAGTCTAGGCCTTCTATGTTTCCATGGCACATAAAAGGAGTTGTATTTACTAGTCTACCACGTGACCAGATAACCAAGATTGTTTCCTCTTTTGTTTTTAATATTATGATGTTCATAATTCATCTTCCATTGCATAGTACTGAACACTTAAAAGTAAAAATTTAAAAAAAATGCTCTTTAGATTCCACCCATGCTCACCTGAGGTCAACTACAAGGCCATTACCCCGAATAAGTTCTCGCTGAACTGGCAGACCTTGGCCTGTAGTCGTATATACTATAGCTATTCTATATATATCTATAAAGAACAGCCCAGATGTCACTTAATCAGTTTATTAGTATATGATAACTCGGCCTATTATGTGCTATTGATTCCTCCATCAAAGTACTTAAGACCCCTTTGAGAATCTTCAGTGACGCGTTTAGTATTGATCTGTTCTATACCTAGAGACAGGCGTCTGTTTTCTAATTAATCATCTTATTCGTATATATGACACCTTTGAACTTCTTTCTTTCTTACTTACCTTCTTCTGGATTTTCATAATCTTTCTTCATATTTTTCCCTTTTTCTTTCTCTCTCAACTTTTTTTTTTCCATTTTTTTCCCCCTGTCATCCCATTTTTGACAATTCTTTTCATATTTTGGTGTTTTTTTTGCCTTTCTTTCATCCTTTCTTACTTTCTCTCCACTTTCTTCAAAAGCCTTCGTCTAGTCTTAATTCCTGATCATTTTGATTTATTTTTCAATTATTCAAGCTAGTCAACGGCGATCACTTTCCTTTCAAAAGTGGCCAAATTTCCGGTGAAATGTGCCGCAATTTTAAGCCTCGGCGACCACATGGAAGATAATAATCGTAGTTTTTATATTTTTTCTTTTTTCATTTTGTTTTTTTGTCCTGGCAATCAACAAATGGAATTGAAATTGTTTGTTCCTGGTGGGTTCTTTGAAAGACAATCTCCGAGTTTGAAAGCGATCCGAGCTTTTCATGAAAGATTGTTCAAAGTTATTATGTTCTGACGGCTAATTGAAAAAAAAAGCACAAGAAGGAAAATGATGTGGGATTAATGATGTTGTCTCGTCGGTACATCGCTATATCATGGAACTTGGATATGTTTTACCGTGTAGTTCAAAGATATAGTCTTAGCATCTTTTGTATATTAAGGCAAAATGCGATACAAAACTATTACGAATAATCATGAAAGTTCCTGTACATATAGACTGAAAATGCCTACTCTCTCCGTTAATGTATAATGAACTGAATAATTAGTTCATTTTAACTTATACTCAATTTAGTCTAATTTAAAGTTGCAGAAATGACAAAATTGTCACCTTTTCTTTTTAATTCACAACCGCAGATTTGTTATTTAATCTGCATTTCATAGATTTAATATTTACAATAAAAATATAATATCGATGACGATATGCAATCATAAAATGTTAACCACCTTCCATTTATTGGCTTAATCTTCCAGTGGTTTGATAATAGCATAGAATGTAAAAACGGCTGTTTGTAACGCCAAAGGCTTTTCCGAACACCTGACCATCCGTGTCTCTATATAAAATATTATTAAATCATGTTTTTCTGCTTATTCCGATCGGTGGGTCATATAGGTACAAGTTTACCGGCGCGTTGAATGATTTATATTTAAGTCGATTGGTAAACACGTTTTAATTACAATACAAATTTAATGTTTTTGTCAAAATGTGAAGAAATTTGGCATATTTCTCTCTCTCTCCTAGATATGGTTTTCCTTGAATGATTGAATGCATTTGAATGACTTATATATGAAATAATTGGGCATTATATATATTCAATACAATGTTGCAATTGTGTCATTAGGTATGCAGGAAACGTTAAAAGTATGTTGTCAACTTGAATGTCACTAGAGTTTATGAAAACGTGTTAGAAAATTTGAACAAAATGATGGATTGATCAGTAAATTTGTTAAAATTATGTGAGTAATCACCATCATTTAGCCCATGAAACTGCCAAAAAACAAAATCATAAATTAAACCTTTTAACAACACTTGTATTGCCCACTTTACATGAATTTAGTACTTCATGAGTTCCCTGAGAAAGGTTAAAATGCTCACCGCGTACATGGATTTTAAGTCAAATGTAAGCAGACAAAAAACATAAAAGACATGCGCTGAATAAATTAACAGTTTGCAATGATGTGTTGAAATGATTAGATTTCCTTTTCATATTTCAACTTTCTCCAATTCCAAATGGATATATTATGGATGATAAAGTTTATAACATTTATGCTGAATTTTCGGCATAACTTCTGAATAGGGGTTTCAACGTACAAATAGCTCAATCGAGCTTGTTCCTGTCATTCCCCGATCTTTATTTTATCGTATACAACAAATACACTGTAAATTTTCAATCAAAAGAGATTGAAATAAAAATTGATGAATTGAATTGTTTACCATTTAAATTGTTAGAATGATGTACCTGTATGAGAAGAGTTATTTGTAATATCATTTTTAAGAACATTAAAAATGCCAAGATTATTCTTACTAAGTTATTATTCAACAATTATCTGTATTTAGTTTTTTTAAAAGAATACGTTAACAACTGGTAAAATCTTGCAGAATATTTCTAATATTTGTAGTTACTTAGACATATTTGGACATTTCAAAGTGCATTTATCTTTGTCGGTTGACTTATATCGATCGTCAAGATTTTCGCTAAATGTATACCAACACTCAACATATAGATTCATATGACTGTTTCGACGCAAATGTTTACGTAGCCTAATTTACATTTGCGGTTTGTTTTGTCAATTCAGTAAGCAATTAGGCTAAGTACACTATCTACCTGTTAAATACAATGGCATGAATACGGAGATTAAAAGTACAGTTAATAGCGGTTAACGAGAACAAACAAAAGCAAAAAAGATCAAAAGTAGCTACGATGGATTAGTACAATCAAAAATATGAACTTTATTCATGTGAAGCCTCCTCACAAAGCCTTCAAACATATTAGTATTTCTAAAATTATCATACAGAGAGATTGATATAACAATTTTATAAATTTGGTGTAAAAATGAAACTTAAATTCGGCTCGATATTTGGGCTCAGTAGTTAATGAATGCTAACTATACGCAAAGTGTATAGGCTAGGCTTCTTATCGCTGCTTAGAAAATGTGGTAGGTTAAGGCTACTACGTCTAAACGATAGTAACAAACTTTCAAGACTTAAGCTTACTTTTATGGAATTAGTTAGTTTATACTTTGTTGATAGTATTTAAACTTAGCAGTTAAGAAGAGAAACAACATTCAGCCGTGACTATTCTATAAGAAAAGCCGGTTAACCAAAACAAAACTCACATTTTAGACTTATTTTATGAAATGAATCCGACAAACTTAAAAAATAATTCTGTTCAAGAATAAACTTTATGACAAGAGAAATAGTACCGCAAACAACCAACTGCTTTAAATTCCATGGCAACTTAGCACTTAAGCAATGAAAAATTGAATGATTCTCCCTGTCTTTCGCTTCCTCGTGCTTTCTTGCAGAACTGGCAATTTACTGACCAACTTCTTTGTCTTTTATCTCTCAATTTATAATAAAAGTCATGTATAATTGAATCTCACCATTATAGTTTTATATCCCTATACTATACGCATGTGGGTATTCAGACTGTATTCAGGCTAACTAGCATATCATGGTCTATAAAGTTGATTAACGTTGAATTGAAACGAATTCTTAATGGATGCGATACGAATGACTCAATGGCTTTTTGTTCAAATGTTCAAATTTGACACATGTAACCTTTTTATATACCAAAAGTAATTAAAGAGAGACAACTAAGAAGAAAACCTCTTTTTCCAATAATTTACAACACTTTCTTTGTGACATGATTAGAAGACTTTTCAAGATTTACCGATCTCATGCATGCTGATTTCGATTGTTTCCTATTTGTTTTTTTTTTCATCTTTTGGCTCAGATGTTCCGCCATCTTCCGCAGCAAGTGTATAGTAGAGGCGACTCTCAGAAAAATGCCATAACATCTTTGTCAAATCCTTAAAAACATACTTTTCCTCAGTTGTGATTAGAACGATCAAAGACCTATGCTTAATTCGTTGCAACGATATCAGCTAGATAGTTTTTTGTTTTATCCATCTACAGTCACAAACAATATAGGTATTACACTCGGATAGGCCACGATATGTTTTGTCAGTTCCATAAAATCACCAATCTATTACGATTTTGACAGATTTTAGTTTCCGTTTCTCAGTTATAATTGGAAGTATCAAAGATTTTAGTTTTTTTAAGTCGTAGGAATATCGCATATCACACTCGATTCTTCTTCTACCTTTTTGCATTGATTATTCTGCCAACATAAGAGCTGGGGATTCAATAACTTAACTTTTACCCACAAAAAACCTGCTATGTGGAACAATGACATCCCTGTGGCTTTTTTTAAGAGACATTTATTATCAATAAAAAAAAAGGTTAAAAATTGTTGTAAAATTCATAGCTTTTCAGCTTTATCGTAACTTTTTTTTTCTCTCTTCATTTGTCTAGCCAAGTCATTGTAATTGTAGATGTGAGATCAGCTATCAGTCTGTAGTTAGATGTCAACTAAAGACTAATTACTAATGGTCATGTTCCCTATTAATCCGTCTCAAACGCCTCGCGGTAATCGACAAGATTTCCCAAGGGTGCACATTGCTATAGATGAGACTCTTCCAGCCACAAAAAAAAGAAACTGCAACCAAATAGGTATGAAAAAGAATACGCAATCATTGCCGATCTTCTTTCTTTCTTGGCAATGAATTTTGTACTTGTCTCTAAATATTGGCTCTAGTTTCGGTTTCAATGTAAGGAATTTTCAAACTTCAAAACAAGAAGAAGGTAAAGAAAAAGATGGGGGAAAAAAGTCCTTTAGAAAAGCTTAATTCGTCGAGAAACACTTGATTATTTTGCATCCCGAGGCGTCCTGTATGTATCTTTGTGACAGGTTTTCGTGGGAAGCAACAGGTTATGTGAACAGCCATACGTGTATAGCCTAACTTTAGACTGTAAACTAGAAAGCAGCGATATGTAGCGGTATAGGCGTGTACAGGCACTCACATTGTTAACGCGTGATAACGTTCATGAAATATTCATGACATTTATTTTCAAAGTCTTTCAGCAAATCTTTTACTAAAGCACACAGACATCTATGAGGTTTAGCAAATTTAGCCTTATAACCAAAGAAATTTCATAACAATGCTTAGATCTTCTCTCTTTCTTTTTTGGCAGAATCGTCCACCCCCCCTCCCCCTCCCTCCCACCCCACTCCTTCTGCTTTTCTGTCTGTCGCTGCTGATTCTTGATCAGCCAATTAGAACTTATAATCCTTTTTTGCTTTAGAGATTCTAATGCAGAAATGTACAGACTCAGCGTGATGTATTAGATCTTTGCTTCTTTTTACGACTCCAAGTGACTTTGCAATCATTTCTATAATATGTTGGTTATACCAGTAGCTGAAATATCCGAATCCATTGTTATATAGGAAGTTCTTAAGCAGCTACTAGGTATTCTGGAGGCCCTCACTTACTAAAAGCTTCTTTCTGGGAGGGGGGGGGGGGATTCTGTGGTAGACAGATTTTCCTTTAAAAGGTCTTTCTTAGCACTCTACGTCTAACCATCACTTCCCATCTTCACATTCCATCCCTCATCCATCATATATCAGAAAGAATCAAATTTGGCTCAAATTAAAATGTTAGATGGCCAGAGGCTGCACGCACCGGTACACGTAACAACGTCCAGTTGATATATACACAGATACCGGTACGTACAGTCGAGTGTGTTACACTTCATAATTAGTTATCTTAAGTGGTTGCCCCGAAAATACAGACTTCCCACACGACCTAACCATCTTAACATGAACCTTCTTTCACCATTGCATAGCATACAAATCAGATAGGAAACAAAAAATTCGAACTTAGCAACGCTCGATAAGGAAGTCAGTTTGCCTTTTAATGTGTATATTTGACCAACTGTCCTGTGTTTACAGAATGGCCGTAGCGGCGTTCCACGGCTATCACAATCTGCCTCTTTTCCTCCGTCAATTTCATTAACCTCTTCTGTTAAGATAAAGGGAATAAAAAGTGACAAATCAAAATTTCCTAGCAACGAACTTCTCTGATTATTTTGTTACCTGTAAATGTCCCAGTGACGTTCAAAATGAATCAAGAAACAACATTGGAGAGAAGAAAAAAAAAGTCCGCCTTTATTATGTTAGCATTTTTCAAGAGATAATTAATTTTTGACCATCATTCACAAGGTTTGTTTGAAAGCTAGTACACTTGATATGATCATTCAATGCCAGCGTCTTAAAAAGTCTTAAATCAACGCAAATTGTCAATTAAAGCGACACTTGTAGTACCCGATAGTCGGTAGCTACCTTCCTTATAACTACACCTCGTAAAAAAAAACGAAATTTTATGTACCTTAGAATTATCAGCTAAACAGAAATCTGTAGTTCGTTTGAGAAATCTGAAGAATTTTTTTTACAGCGGTTTGATGAAAGTCGATCTTCCAGTTTTGTAGATAAAATAACTGATATTATCCTCTATCCCCCTCCCTTCCTCTGCTTTCTACCCACATTATGGTTATTCAATCAAGGAATGATACACACGTCCCCCTGTATCAGCACGGGGACGTGTGTATCAGCCCTTAAGAGGACTATAGTTGTAAAATATCAACATTGTGACCCGTACATCAGGAAGTTGTTAAACCCTAGACAAAATTAACTGAACTTCAATCCGATCACTGTAAACGATTTGTCAGATAACAATAGGCGATATGTAGGGGGAGACTTTCGACAACACCTTCCCCGGCAACTTTGAAAGGAAGAAATATAATAAACTCTCCCTCCCTTGGAGGTAACATGTTATAACGATTGTAAGTTTATATGATAACAACATTTTGGTCTTCAAAAGAATTTCCGTTTGAGGTAATTGTTCCCTTGGAACCTCACTTACTTATACTCCCAACCGAATGAAAAGCCTGGTGTCTTCAACTGACCCTATGAGGTTGTGTATAATTAGTCCATGTTACGAATGAGCATAAATTAGGGCTATAACCATCGGATTGAAAATGTCTTTTGAAGTAAATTTTGAAATACACTCTTGTCGGTTTTGATTTTACCGAAGGGTAATTCCCCTACTAAGTCTCTTATCACAGTTCCAACAAATGTTAGTTTCTCCTTTCGGTGTTTATTTAGAAATGTCCGTTCGTGTCATTTAACGTTTAAGGCCTTTGCCATTCGTTAATGTATAGTACTACGGTAGGATTACTGTATATAGCACGAGCCGTTGGTACTGGTATGAATGAGGTATTATAGTAAAATTGCTGTAGTGGTACCGTTGTATAAACTTAGCATTATTGTATATGCATTATGTATTTCTGTATGTTTAACATATACCGTTATAAGTTATACTGTATAGCATTTCTCTGGGTTTACTGCAGTATACGTTTAGCTGTTTCGTGTAGCATTATAGTACTAACAACGTAGTATTTTTGTAGTAACACTGTTGCATTACTGTGGTATTACTGTAACATTGCTGTTGTACTACCTAGCATTACGGTAAGTATTAACTGAGGTACGCGGTATCTGTAACGTTTCTGACCGGAAAGATTTCAACACATCAAGGTTGTTTGTTCTGATTGATCATTGTGTTATAAAAAAAAAACTCATATTGGTAAGTGTTATGAAATAATTGATCAGATTCAATGTGGCAATGGTTGATTGATGTATTATACAATATTCGATTGATAAGAACCAATACTAATATCATTGGATATTGTTTGAAAAATTGTATTATGCAATGATTAAATATTCGATTAAATTCAATAACGAAAATGATTGATAAAAAATGTATCATTTTGAGTTACACTTTGGTTTCTAATTGATCAAATATCAAGATGTTTGATTTTTTTCAAATTCAACATTTGATTGATTAGTATCAATAACATTGATAATTGACTAATGTACGATGTACGATTGGCTGTCAAGAGAGATTAATTATCGATTACATAGCCCGATAATGATGATTAGATGCATATTAGAGCACTGATTAATGCTAATGTACTATTCATATGACTTATAGATTAGTCACGAAGAAGATGATTGATTAAAAAGTGCAATAATAGAATGATTAATGTGCTCGTCATACTCCTGAGGAGAGATTGAACGTAAACATTGATAAATTGAAATAGTTTTATGGGACGAATATGGTTAATATTGCACCACACAAACATGGTTGATTAGCACGTAGACTAATAATAAAATGGAGATTGCTATAGAATCCACACAGTATCACAGTATACCGGATATTGTTACTACAATCATTATATTGATGCAATAAAACAATAAGTAGATGAGAAGAAAGAAAGAGGGATGAACAATTTGGAGAGGGAAAGAACGAGAGGTGGAGGAAGAGAGAGAGGGGAGAGATGGGAGAGAGGGGAGAGAGGGGAGAGAGGGGAGAGAGGGAGAAAACAAAAGAGTGACATTGTCTGCTCGAGATGGTGCAAACGTTAAAGCAGCAGTATGGGGTCTCTGTCGGTTTCAAGCACGACGAGGGCTAGGATTTTAACATCATTGTACATATATATAGGTCTATAGCTATGTAGCCTATATAGGCTAGCTATAGCCTATATATGCGAGCTGTATAGCCTATATAGGCTAGCTATATAGCCTATATATGCAGATAAATAGCCTATATAGGCTAGCTATATAGCCAAACTATATATCGTATATCGCCTATTTATAGGCCTAGCTTGTGAAATGAAGTACATTGATATGACTCTCGACTTGTTCTGTCTTTGAGATAAAAGACAAATACTAGAGTGTTGTAATTTTATTTGAAATATAGAATAATCTCTGATGTCATACATAGACTACATTAACAACTGCTTGTTCTTATCTTTAAACTTGAAATGAACATATAACGTTGGAAAATCATTCAATTGTGTGAATAAAGTAATTTTATTTTACATTGATTTCAGTCATATATGAGCGTAAGTTGTACCGGACATGCAAATAACAATGCAAAACAAAACCATTTGTCCACACATGACGTCACGAACTATTGCACGATGGATTTATCTGAATAATATTGAACAATATTGTTCTATCTCGGCAGCGGCAGGAACTATCAAGATGAGACTTAGATCAATATCTGGATGTGTTGTTTTGACTTGTTTGTCGATAATTTGAAATGTTAAGCCCACCGCATATGCATGCTGCCCGACTGATAATGACATGACGCAACTCAACTGTCGTGACCTATTTTTCGATAGTCGTGAAGGTACCCCAAAGTCTGACAACTGACCCCCCCCCCCCCCCCCGCCACATACACATTATGACTGATAAGCGCACATAGCGACTGTCTGCTGTTAAAGATCGGACCTCGTTTAGGTCACGTGCATAATTACCTCCCCGTGATTGGTTACAACTGTTAAAGTCTGGGCAGTGTTTAGTCGAGACCCGCGGCACACTGCTGACTGTCATTCGGGGAACACGCTACGTGTCCGATTGTCCCGACTGAATCCGACGCGACTCAGTAAAAACTGTCACAGATCTTGATAAGTCATATAGTAGTTTTAAGCACCCCTTAAGCATTAACCGCCCATCCACGATTTTTTCTACGTCACGATGGTTGAGTTGCGTCGGGTCGTGATCCGCCCGGGCATTGTACGGCGGGTTTAAGACAGCATTCGGAGTTGCATTGTACGGCTTTTTCGAACCATGCTAATTAATCCACTGTTAAATAAATCCATGGCATCTTTATTGTTTCGTAGCAATCATGTCACTGTTATATCGTTATGACGTAATTTTACTTCCTCGGATTGTATTTGAACTTCGGTGAGAAATATTAAAGCATATTTTCGTCATGATTTTACGAACACATCTTGCTCTTTCCCAAAAGCAATCGCTGCTTTTCTTTCTTCAAAAATTGACTCGAAAGAAATATAGCACGAGTGCTAATGTCACTCTAGCTGGTTTTATGCAGAAATATATCAACAATCGACTTTCATTTTTCTTCACAAATGAAAGCTGACATATATGAATTACCCGCTGTTGAAAATGTCAGTTGCCAAAATTTCTAGGTTGAAATAAGATGATATTTTGGTCTAGTGTTTTTTTTTTTTTTTTTTTGCTAAAACCTTTTGCAGATACTTCGAGCAGTAACAATCCTTCTATCACACATAAGCAGATAAAACTGGCTGCGTTTCCCCTCTCTTGTAATTTCGTCATCTTGAAAATGTCAAAGGAACGTTTCATTTCGTGTAACGTTTTCGAAACCCAACGCACTTGACTTTCTTCCACGTTTGCATATCGGTGTTTTATATAGAAACGACTGAATCATAATTCTAAGCTGTACTATCCGGTCTCGTGAGAGGAGGGTATTCTTTTAATCGATAAATATATAGTTTGAAATAAACACTCACTTGTTGACTCTTGAAACGACACTTTTCAAGTTCAAATTTGTTTAACAAAGAAGCTTTAGTGACGTGTGTGTGTCGTCATGAAACACTCCAACAATAAACAGATCATATATACCCATTTATTTTCATTAGGCGCAAAATATGAATGGTAATTGGTCAAAAGCGAAGTCATTCCAGTGACGTCATAACTTGTTCAGATTTCCCTTCTGACCTTACAGTTCAAACATTTGAAGACGAGTTCCATTGGCTGCTGATGTGTAAACTATAGTTACATAAATAGTACGAGTTCTAAATTTAGGATTTTCGAAAGATATCATTTTACCAGACTATATATGTTGATATACTGTGTGAGCAAGAACGAAAAAAGAAAGCATTCACTGTTTTCATTGAATGAAAAAGTATATCAAAAATATGACTGTTTGAAAACAACATTTTCCATGACATGATTTTGATTTAATATAACGAAATAGTTTAAATATTTCTTTATAATCACATGGAATATCTTCTTCTTCTTCTTTGTTTTTATCATATCTAGAATCAGTTTTGATTTATAAATATGGACGTTGCCTTATTTTGGTCTGTGGTAATCATGTGTTTATTCAACAATTGAGTAAGCTTTTCAGTAAACTTCCAAATTAAAGAACATGCAAGAAGCCTTGAATCAATGGTAAAACGTGGTGATTATATTCAATTGATCATTACCATGGTAACGAACTATCCTCTGTTTTACCTTCGTTATACCGTGATCGATAAAGTGTTTATTCAGTTATATGCTGAATTGACATAACATAAAACAATTGGTCCTTTTAACTAGTTGGGTATTTTTTTTTATGTTAAATTAGTTGATCCGATGTTCATTAACTTGAAGATGGCCTTATCTCCTTTCGACAAATAAGAGAGGAAAAGAGTCTGGGCGACAGAATCGAATAGAGGCCATTAAATTAAAGTAAAGTATATTTGAATAAAACCTTTTGGAGAGTGTCTTCAGTTGATTAATTGCTTTCATATGTAAATTCTTATTTCAATACTAGGTAAGACTCGGTAAGATATTACTACAAATTGGCAACCGAACGCAAAAATCTGATTCAAGTGACAATAACTTAACTAATAAAAGAAATAGCAACCTCAATAGCCAATTAAAACATTTCAGGAATACCAGTGTCTGAATTCCTTTCTTTACATGAACGTGACATAAAGGTTGTCTGATCTTTGCAATATGAATATGCAATACATATGCATATGCAATATGCAATATATGCATGGCAAAATTTGACTTCGAACACCACGAAGCTTAAAATGAGTCTTGGGGCGGTTCGTCACTAGAAACTATGACTTAAGGAAGAATTATTATCATCATAGTATGCAAGAATTTGAGTAGTAGTTATGTTTATATAGCTTTTCGAAAAACATACTAAATCTCTGGAAGGCTCCTTTAAGGCTTAATTGGCGATGGGATCGGCTTCTCGGTGTAGGACTAAATGTTAATGCTAATGATATTCATTGTTTTTACAAATTCTGATAACTTATATCAAAACGTGTATTCCTTTAATTCTTCATATGAATATGGAGGGTGCTCTTGGGTGACATTCAACACTCATTTGTCCTTGAGAAATATAAAATATATTGCAAACATTAATCACCCGAGGTCATAAAAAAAGTCTGATGTTTTTCCGATTGAGTTTCGTGCTGCATCTGAGCATGGAGGTACCTCCATGATCTGAGTAACTGACCCAACGGTCTGTGTATTAGTAAACTAAGTAGTCCAGCCACTTTTATTGATGAGCCTTAGTTGATGTTTAAAGGTGACATTTCTCAACATGAACGTGAATGTGTGTGTATGGTATACATATGACTATGCAATAAAACATGCCTGTGTTATGTATACATTCTTTGCGATTTTAAAATTGTGTGTCCGTGAAATCTTACGGTATATGATGTAAATTCACTCAATTTGAACATGTAGAGCAAGTATATGTCCATGCAATCAAACATGTTTCAATGAAACCACATAAAGCAATCAGATCTAAATTATGTCCAAGCATTGAAATATATGTGATCAGACATATGCCCATGAAATAATATATAAATTATATCCATATCCAGATCAAATATACGTCCATGCGTTCAAACATTTCCACGCAACTATATATAGTCATATATGCAATCAGATATATGTACAAGGAACCGGTTTGGAACCTCTGGACATACAATCAGCGCCCATAGCCTAAGTGGTTACGGTGTCCGCGTACAGAGCGGGAGGCCCGGGTTCGAATCCCGGTGGAGGCTGGAAATTTGTTCACTGTTCTTGATTTTCCAACTCATTACGATTTTCAAATATATATATATATATATATATGTACATATATATATATATATCCTTGCAGTCAAATGCATGTTCTTAAATCAAACATATATATGACTGTTAATAAGTAATCTTGTATTTATTTTAATACTGCAATATGACAACAGCATGATAATATATTGATCAAAGTATTTTCACTATGCATTTCCACGATTCTACATCGAAATATCAGCATGCACCACCACCCCTTTCTTTTGTCTCTGGCAACCAAAGTTCTGCGTGGTTCCGTCAATTTTTTTCAAAGCTGCATGCTTCTTTTATACTTTGGTGTTTCGATGATATTATACAGATTGTTGACAAAGTTGCCAGATGCATTCAGAACCAATGAAAGTATGAATATGTTCAAGTATGACATCTCTCTGCACACGTAAACAAGAATTACAACTTGAATTGCCACAAATGATCTCGAACTAAGTTGAAAGGCCAAACTATGTTTATTCAACCAAATGTATTATTTTCGAAATTAACGTCCCTCACAAATAATGTCATTGGTTCTTCACCGTAATAAGGAAAATGAAAACATTGTAAAAAAAAAAAAAAACATTGAATCCGTAAAATCTTTTACTGCAGACATTCATCTTCGGAAATTTACTATTGAGCATAATTCTCAATAGCAAATGGATTCTTTTCATTTTATGCTCTTTAACCGATATTATTGACTGTTAAATTAATAATTGTTTACTTCAATGTAAACAATAACATTCAGTGTCGCTTCCGGTATCGACAGCCGCATGAACGAAGTGAATAAACTAACTAAAAGAACGAAAAATGATAGATTGGTTTATTAATACGAATTCATTAATGAAATTATGTGTGTTATTTCAAACTGCATGTATCTCCAATTATTTAGTAGTGCTATTTTTTAAGTGTATACAAACTACGTATCGAGATTAGGAGTTCGTTACACAGAAAAGGTTAACAGAAGGATGGAATTGAACTAATTTCATGAGCAGGAAAGTTTATATGATCCGAAATGTACATTAAGAAACTATATATTTCTTTATGTATTGAAAAGGAGATTGTTATCATACCGATATGATAATGTGGTGGAACCGAGCGTGTCTTAGGCCTAATAAAAACATGGCGTACATGAGAGCAGCTATTGGTGGGAGGGGGGGGGGGTTGGAGGGTGTATTTGGGCGGTATGGTATATCATTTGACAGATTGGATGATAAAAAATGAACTTATGAAAGGAAACATGCAAAGAGTATATCAGCTATTTATAACAAAATAAGGTATAATGGTATGTGAGTGTGAGTTAGTGAAAGCAACGTGTGATATAACGTAATGACATCATGTGACGGTTTATCAACAAGTCACTGTATGGATATTTGGTAATAGTTAGAAGGTGCTACGTCAATACATATATTAACTTGTGGTTCAATGCTGAATTTCACAAGTAGGTCTTTAACATATGTTTTTGTCTTATTAATTTAAATATATCTGCCGTGTTTAGTTTAACATATTTCATGCTTCCACGTCATCCATGACATATGCTTGTGTGCATTGAACCGTACGTTAATAATTAATAATTTTAATGTTTAAATGTGCGATCTTTGATAAATTTAAGAAGTAATTGTACAGAGACATGTCTTTCAAACACTTAGTCCAACCGCTAATCAATTACGGTTCTTTGTTTCTGGGTGTTGTCCGTTCATAAATATATTGAAATTGATTTAAATATAAATTCAATAATTAGAAGGTGCTGGTTAGTTAAGTAATCATGGCTATTATGTCATGATAATGGGTGCATTGATCGGTATGGTATATAATGATCTGTGAGTTATGTATTATGAGTTATTATGAGTTATTGTGATATAGACGACCTTATGAAGGTGAGTTAAATATTAGAGGAGAATTTTTTTTTCAGATGGCGTTATTCACTCTGCTGTTGCCAGGTGCAATGACAAAATATCGCCAAATATAAATAAAAACATATTTTGCGCGACGCATAATGCTATTAGTTTAGTTAAGTAGAGAAAAGGATCAAGAGGGACAATCAAGTCCCCATCGAGGACCCTATGGGAGAGCATAAAAACCGAAGACACACAAAATCAGACCCAATTACAATGCTTAAAGTGCTTGTCCAAAGAATTCTTAAACCCATTCATTATACTTGCCAAGTACAATTTTCTCAGGCAAAACCGTTCCATTCATTCACAACCCTATTAGAAAACAAAAGTTATATGTCGAATATTAATCCTACTTTGTAAACTTCTTAAGTTTAAGACAATGACCTCTGGTATATATATACAACTACTATTAGCAAACATGAAAAAGTCAGTGAAAGATATATAATCAGAATGTCGACTTGACCAAAAGGTGCAGGTAATGTTCAACAAGTTTTGTTAGGCTATCATATTTAGTTACTACCGGATGGTCCCTTTAAGAGGATGGAGTAAGGTTAGAGAGGATTTAATCATTGTTAATAGGTCTCTGTTTATGGTAACTAGACACACATCACCTCACGCCCTAGTTTGATCTTTGTAACCGAACAAATCACACATAACAGAGCTGAACAATAAATTAGTAGCTGCTTCTGGTGGTGTTGTGGTCACAACGCGTGTCAATTTGTTCATTCTAAAACGATAAATTTAACGAATACTTTTTTTTCGTCTCTTATCACCCTTGTTCTGTTCTTTAACTAAACATAGTCGACTGTTTACTACGTTGTTTTCAATTTGCTCTAGTTCTCGAGAAATGTAACGATCGTTTTTAGCATCAAGATTTATGAAAAACGTCACAGATTCAACTTTTGGTTTCGTTCGGTCTGCAGGCTTCGTCTTTCTTATTTCCGAACAGTGTAGAATCCGTCAACAGTAATGGTGACGTAATCACATAGCTAAACATGTCACGTGGTATAGTGGCGTATAACTCTAAGGAAACTGAAACATTATAAATTCAATCGATTCTCTGATATACACGGACCTGAGAAGAGTGGAGGAACAGGGGTGGGCTACAGCCTCGAAGGGGTGGGGGAGGGATATGATGTTAAAATTACGTATTCTCATACGGATTCGCAGGGAACAAAATGAATACTTCCGGACATGGATAAAGCAAACTAGGAATATTTGTATCGACTTAATTGCAAAATTCTCATTCTTTGCAATTTATACCCTCCCACCTTCCTTTATGCTTTATGTTGATATATTTGGGGTAGCTGTTAAGCCTGAGAAATGACATTTTCGTGAGTCTACATTTCGCAAAGAAGACAAATTTTCACCGATTACATGAACAAACAAATAAAAATAATAAGAAAACACATTATATATCATCCTCTTTCAAATAGTACTTTTCAATGAAAATTTACAATAGTGAAATTCAATTGGTACAATATTTTTCCAGCTGCACTTGTTCGTTGTATAATTTGGCTTCAGTTGTAACTATAGTGACGCACTTCGGAAAACTAGAACAAGGGGGGGGGGGGGAGTGGGAATGCTAGCTGTATCTTTTCTTGATTGATTTAGCTGGATCGGATCCAGGGAGCGGGGCCCGGGCCCCACTTTTGATTTTTCTTTTGTGGCACTAAAGGTGACCTGCAGGCATAATGTTGAGAATGAGCATACATATTCCCGACTTTGTAATTTGTCGCTACTTTCGGAAGTAATTTCGGTATTTTCCGATACTAATATCCCCCTCCCCTCCCCCCCCCTTTCAAAGAATACTCGATTCGCCGTTGGTTATTACCGTCGTATCCAATAGTAATACATACTCCCACACGACAATTCATACAATACTTATACTTAGCGTCCTGGCAATATATATTTAGGATTGAAATGTATATTTTTTTTTCCTTGGAAAGTTCATTAGTGGAATAAGCTGTGACGTCATAAAGGATTAACGCGTCACAATTACCTGGAATGCAAAGAGATTATCTGATTTCTGTGAAATTCGATACTTTGTTTATTTTTATCCTTTAAAGGATTGGTTCAGTTGTCCTTTAATAAAAGCATAGGCTACTTTTTCGAAGTCTTTGATTCACTTTGAGCATGATAAACTTGTGGAATAGAATATTGTAACTTCACTACTTTTCAGGATTATAATGCATTTTATAGGGATTTCTAATTTTTCCCAATCATTCAGTAACGTGTATAATTGCTCACAAAAGTTTTTAGGCATTTTGTGAAATCCACGGGATATAGGCCTAACTCAGTTGGGAGTTAATGAACACGGTTTCATCAGCCAGTCGACGTAACAGTGAGATTTGGTGCTAACGGTGGCGCTGTTGAGAATCCCGGCGAACCAAGATGTTCTGTTTCCTGAAAAAAAAACCCAAACGGGTCAGTTCGAACATGCAATAAGATACCACATGTCGTCCACACGACAACCTTCTATAAAGTGATTCTTGGGTACAATCGATGAACTGTGGTACATCGTTTTTTTTTTTTTTTTTTACTTATAGGCCTATACCAATTTTTGTTGAAAGTTTTACTTAACACAGATGATTTATACCAAGGTTTTGTGAAAATGACTTAATGATGATTGGAACACTGAGATAGAACTCATTAAGCCGGACATTTGACATTCTAATACATACTGTATTGTAATATAAACCAATACTACACTGTACCGTAGTGATAAAGTATCCCTATATGCGGATGTTCGCGCAACTAATATATACGTTCTTAATGGTATGAGCAGGTTCGTGTTTGTTGTTGACATTGTTGGTTTAGCTGTTCACTTTTAGGCTCGTTTATACAGTTCTTCAGTAAGTCCCCCCAAATGTGTCAGAAATTAAAGGAAAGGGTAATCGATTCTGAAACTTCAACAATCATTGAAATGTCATCCTTAAAACTCTTTCTTTCTGTTTTTCTTTTCACGGTTCTCACTTTTTCTACCATTTGAATGCTTAATGAACCCTTCCTTCCTGTTAGTCTCGGAATAATTTACAGATAATTTTCAGAACGTTACCCCCGCAGAGGCGTACTTTTGATAAAATATGAGTAAGTTTTCGAAAACGAATATAGTGATGACCGTATTTATGCGAGGATCTTGTTTTATGTAGGCCTATGTAGGCCTATACTTTATGTTGCCTATTATTGATAGGCTATACGACGAAACATAACGAAATGTATAAGGTTCGGATTTGAAATCGTTATTTTGCTTTCATTTTTACTACTTGAAGTACGCCTCTACAGTATATACGTGCTGATTAAACACAAAGATTGTATATCACTGTACACTAATGCAGCATTGTCCAACCAGAATGCTTTCACTCACAAAATATTTGATCAGTTATGCCGCATAGTAGGCTATAAGTTGTTGTATAGTTTTCTTATCATGTGTACCAGTGGCGTAGCTAGGATTTTTTGAGTGGGGGGCCATGGGGGGCTGTTCTTTCTAGTGGGGGGGGGGCCGGAGGTTACTATCTAAGCGGAGCGCCACAATGGTTGGCGCGGAGCGTACAGAGAAAATTTGAGATTTCAGCACCCCCCCAGATCGCAGGAGATGGCACCTGTGAGGCAAAATAGCAACCAAAAAGATGTGCAACTTTGGTGACAGAAATGCAAAAAAAGTTTTTTCTCTTTCATGCTGACTGGCCTTGCCAACTCAACCAGAGTTTTAACTTGAGGGAATTTGGCATCATTTGCAGGAATTTCAGAATTCCCAATATTTTATATTTCTACCAGTAGTGGAAAATCCTGTTTCGACAGTTTCGTAGGTATAAAAAAGTTGTTTTGTGGAATATTCAATGACATATATTCATTTGACTCGAGGCAATATATGAATACCTGCAGGGGGCGGCGATCTGTTTCAAATATTGGGGGGGGGGGACATCTGCTTGGATGCAGGCGAATTACTGTCAAAGCGGAGCGCCACCATTGGTTGGCGCGCAGCGTACAAGAAAATTTCTGGTTTTGATAGCCCCCCAGATGACCGGAAATGGCACTTCTCGGGCTTGAAAATGACCAACCAGATGTACACTTTTGCCTGAGAACCAAGTTTTTCCTAATAGTTTTTTTTTTCATTCATAACCTTTTGTCAAGATTGTCACCAGTCACACATCATGTTCGACCTCATTGCATTTGTATAGGTAATTCTACGTAACGCCCCACAATACCCGTCAGCCCCACTTTTCAAGGTTTTAAGCCCATTATTTGTTCAGAATTTGAATAATAAATTCACTTCAAAACATACCCATAATGTTGCACTAAATTTCATCTATGGACAACCAATATAGAAAACCCCCCTTAACCACTAACAGACCGGTCAAAATTGTACGAGTGTAGAGGGAAGTATACTATGATGAAGAATGTTGGTCAAGGAATTTTCGAAATTTCAGACACAGTTAAATTATTGGTGTACAAATATTAAAACCTCTTATAACGGCTACTATAAAACTTCGATATCATAGAAAATACCAAAAATATATGCTCGAGGGGGAGGGCGGTCTCCACCCCTTCACCCCCCCTCCCTTGGCCACGCACCTGCGGTTAGAAATCTTGTAGGAAACAGGCCAAATGGAAACCCAGTGAACCCATATCGATGTGGATCCTATGTATGATTGTACGTACTTACACTCATACACAAGATGCAAACCAAATTTCATTACGGATGCGGTCCGTCTAGCTATTCATTTCGAGAAAAAAAAGTAAAAACTACTTTCGGTCATATATAGTAACAAATTGTGACACGGTTAGACAGGCGCTTTGCGAGGAATTTGCCAAGGGAGGGGCAAAGCTTGTACCCAGACTTTCTAAGCGTAGCGCCACCATGAGTTGGCGCGAAGCGCAAAAGAAAATTTTGGCCGAAAATGCCTCCCAGATCGCTGGAAATGGCACTTCCCAGGCCTTGTAAGTTGCATCTAAGCATTTTCTATTTTGAAATTACTAGCGATATCATAAAAAAAATACAAAACATATGCTTAAAAAAAAACTATGCCACCAAATATTGGGGGGGGGGATATAAGATACTATATCCCCCACCTGAAATATTGGGGGGACATGTCCCCCCCGTCCCCCCCCCCATGATCGCCACCCATGTATACCTGATACCTCGGCTCAGAACAAACGGAGCCAATCTTTTGATAGATTGTTGCGCTAGGTGGAAGCACTGAACATATTTTCAGCAGATATCGCTATCACGCAGCACAACAAGGTTCGTGGTGTATGGTCGCAATCGTCGCATCGACCATTGCCATGCCATGCTGTGTGACCATTCTCATGATTACTACAGATATTGTATTATTCTTATTCTGCCAGATGCAGACGAGAAAATTGTCTAACTCTATTTCCCAAATTATTGAACAAAAAATATTAACGAATCGCACTGATGAGTGTTTTTTTTTTACCCCATTCCCAGTGGGGGGGCCAGTGGGGGGGGCCAGCCGATTTCATGGGGGGCCTCGGCCCCCCCCCCCCCAGGCCCCCCCCCCCCCCCCGTAGCTACGCCACTGATGTGTACCATGATTTTTTTCTCCACTATTCTTTTGGTCAGAGCCTGTCAGTTTTGCTTTAATTCGCACATCACAACTCATAAGTGACCTTTCCTTAATTTAACGAAACGCCAGTTACCAAGAATAGGCTGTTCTTACACCTGACCAGTGACAATATACGACAACGTATAAGATGAACTAAAAACAGCTTGAGTGTGATCTTGTTAGACTGACAGCCGTCAGTAGTTTTTTGTTGTTGTTGTTGCTCCGAGCCGTCTCATAGAGACACGAGCAACCAGGCAAAACAAACATGTATTTGGTAAGAAAACCAACATCCCCTCCTTTACCTTTTCAACGAACTGTATCCATTTTAATAGAGCCAACGCGTTATAACATACTTGCAATGTAAACATGCTAATTGAGATTTCTTGGCACGTACCGACTGTTCCTATTGCGACAATAAAACTGGTCTTTTCCGAAACCCCCCCCCCCCCAAAAAAAAAAAAAAGCAAAAACGAAGAAACATCTATCCTTTCTTGGTTGTGGTTTAAGTTAAAGTTTTGTGCGACTAATTTTAGAAACACATCTGAAACTTAATACAAATGATTATTGCAAGTAGTAAAAACACTTGCTTCCTTTTCGGTTCAGTCATCAAAAAGAGTTAGAAATCTTTGCTTTTCGTCGGTTCTTAATTACTGAATTTCACCGTAGTCCCTTCGTTTACAATTCTCATTACAAAGAGATGGTGGGTTTTTGTCAAGGCGCTGATAAACTGGAGATTGAATGCGTAGTAATATGGAACGCGAAAAGGGCAAACTTATTTCGTTGTCTAAACTAAGTTTGTTGTTGTCTAAACTAAAGTTGTTGCTGCTGTTTTACCAAGTTGTTGCTCAAACTCACTTTGATGTCTTAACTTCCTTTGTCTAAAGTCTAAACATACGTCGTTGTCTAAACTTACGTTGTTGCCATCGGGCGCTGTTCAAAATTGCTCAACCGCGTAATGTAAACCAGAATGCAAAATGCATTTAGGTTTCGATGACTTCAGTGCACTAGATTTCTGCTTGTTAGTATAAGCAGAACTAGCTGTTACAATAGAAATGGCCCGAACCACCATTTTGATACAATAACACTATATGGCATGATAAACATAGGTCAGTCTACTGTACGTGGCTATATACACACCTCCACCAAAAACAATATAGGGAGGCTCCCGTCGCCAGCCTATCAGATAACACATCAGTGCACATCAGATAACGAATAGAAGGCTGCACGGTCAACAACTTTTAATATGTTATAGGCTATGCATATACGCTGTGAATGTCTGAACTCAAGTAAAACGAGTGTCGAGACAAAGTACCAGCATATAATAAAAATACTGCACTTTTCATCTGATTTCATTTAGCCCATTCAACAATGTGTAGAGATACGCTGTGAATGTCGGAACTCAAGTAAAACGAATGTCTAGATAAAGTACCAGCATTTATTAAAAATACTGCACTTTTAATCTGATTTAATTTTAGTCCCTTCAACAATGTGTAGAGATGACAGTAATATGCCTATTACTAGGGACAAAAGTTTTCGTCCCGATCGAATACCAATTGCGTTTATGATATGACCTGTACTTTTTCCTAGTGTAGTTGTAAAGATGCGATCGTATCACTGCCTGTACTTTGTGAATGCTATACACAATATATATGGCAGATGCCATCCGACAGTGCCCTAGCTTTGCTGTTTTACAGGGGCGGCCGCTCGACCTTCATTTCAACTCCGTTAATAGTGCATCCATGCTTTGACCTTGCAGCGATTTCACCAGCAACCCCAACTCTTCAAATATCCCCGTACACGCAGTGTGCATATTTAGCTAAATTCGGGGTGTGGGTGGGTAGGGATTGTTACCTACCTACTTTCTGGCAGTGCGTGTAAAAGTTCTTCATATCCTGTGTCACATATATGGTTCTTCATACCCCTGTCATATTTACGCATTATTCATGTACCCCTGTCATATTAATACATTATTCATATACCCCTGTCATATTTATGCATTATTCATATACCCCTGTCATATTTATGCATTATTCATAGCCCTGTCATATTTATGCATTATTCATACCCCTGTCATATTTATGCAAGAAACAGCACTAAACGGCTTAAACAAAACACCCAATTCACTTTTTCCTCTTTTTTTTTTTGGCAACGCAAAGCATTAACACAACATCTATATACTGTATAACACAACATCTCTATCTATTTTGATGTTGTATATGATTACACTATAGATATAGCCAACAAACCAAGATTATCTGCGCAACGTTCTTCCGTCTCCGCATTGTACAGTTATAGTATGAGATGGAGCGGCAGAGGTTGTGTAAGTATAGGACGGGGAGGGATGAGGGAATAGCCTCTCCCGAATGAAATATTAGAACATTGGTTGACAATTTGCGAGGCGTGTTTCTGCTATATGCCTCCTGTATGCCGGATTCCCAACTATAAGGACGATGTTGTATAGTTGAACTATTAGTTTAAAATATCGATTAAAGACTATTGCAAGGTTATACATCTCCCACCCCCCTCCCAAGTTCCCTCTGTTGCGGACCTGCCGAGAGAGGGGAGTCAGGGGTACAACGTCGGGGACCAGAGACAATTAGACCCATTGAAAAATGTGGAGGGGCGTGATAACTTTGGGATAAAGAATATTTTCAATTTCATAATATAATTCAGGAAAAATGAAGGTTGCAAAGAAAAGGGGGAGGGGTGTGACAAACTGTCCCACTGCTGGCTGTGGAGGTCTCCGGCTTTTTGCGTACTTCTTATATATTTATATTTATATATTTCCGCTCAAGAGTCATTATTTTATGAGCATTTTTGAAACATTTTTAGGACGATACAAATCAGTATCTTATAAGCCAGGGTTTCCCTAACTTAATTCCCCCCCCCCCGCCCCACGAACCTCCTGTGGATGTCAGAGTTGTCCACGAACCCCCAACGTTTTGAGACACAATCTGAGTCATTATTATACTCTAATTTTCAAGCATGAATTTATGCTAACTTTGCTTTTTGTGTCTGGCAAAATGGAGGTCATCTGGAATTTCCAAAATAATAATAATAATTACTCTGGCCAACCTTTCGGTTACTTTCTCAGCTCTTTACCTTCACGACGTACTGTCATGCGTACACCAACTTCACCAAAGTCATGCGGCCTGTGTCTTGTTTCATAATTCAGTTATTTATCGCATGCACGGTATATGGTACTACTATGGCAACATATGCCCATGGAACGCGAAAAGAGTTTGTCGATAGGTACGACTTTTGTACATTACTAAATTATATGATATATCAGATTTTAGTTCAACAAAAGGTACCGGTACTCTAGTTTGACTTTCAGAAACGTCTCACGAACCCCCTGGGATGGACCCACGCACCCCTGGGGGTTCATGCACCCCAGTTAGGGAACCCCTGGTATAAGCATTGTATTATAGTCGGTAAATGGTTGGCGATAGGGAAGTAGCATATTCTATCAAAGGACTACAAAATGTTACCCACAAAATAGTGCAATTTTTGTCTGTTGCATCGAAAACCACTGAATTGAATCTCAATGTTACATTGTACTTTTCTTATATATAGTAGATCATAATAATTACACAGCACATGCATATACTATAACATACATATATAAAGATTCACGTGTGCAGAATTTTGGTTGAGGTTCTTGTACTTATTTGTACTATGGTGACACGAAAGAACGCTATTTTCTGGAAAGAAACCAATAAAATCAATTGGTTTAACTGAATTACCATCCCGTGGCAGTCAGTGAAAGTTAATATTCCGGATTCCGGCAATTTTATCTAGTCCGTGAAGGTGATTATCTACAATTAGTGATTCCAGGATCTGTCACGTGACCCTGTTCGAGCTATCATTTTCTCCTACACACTGAGTGAAAAAAAGAAAGCTATATTGGGTGAAAAAGCGACGAACTCACTGGTATACGTGAATAAAATACATGCACGCACAGTGCACAGTATAATATCGCTTTGACAACAATATAATTGTAAAACGTCCCGCAAAAATAATACAATAATTTGAGATGGTGGTTATTAAAAGATGAGGATTTTTTTTTTAAATTAAAATCGATAATTATATGAAGAGGGGTGAGATGGTATAAAGGGGAGTGGAAGGGATGACACCTGGTCTTAGCTTGATTATTGTTGGCAGTCAGTGGTACATGATATCTGGTCTAATGTACTCTTGTGTATATCAGTCTGATGGTGTATTGTATATGCTTTCTTAACATCTGAGTCTGTTACCCTTTTAGATTGATACAAGTTGCGTTTACCTAAGGTACTTGAAGTTAATCTGGTATATTTGATTTCTACTCTGATAAAGATGAAGAAACCCGGTCTCGTATACAGCTTATCAGTCTCAGAACTGATATAACGTCAGCCTGAAATACTTCTTCTTCAGACTGACTTTGTCATTGTTCGTGTCGTGCGAGCAGTCTGCAGACAGGCTACATCACTCCGGGTTATTAGGGACTTAATATCAGTCTGACATATTTTGGTGACCGTTCGGATAACTATATATACCATATATCTCATATACAGCTTACCAGTCTTAGTCTTATACAACGCCGGTCTGACTGTGGTATAATTGGTACTACTACTCTGCAGACAGATTTAATTACTGATATATACTTGATACCAGCAGTCTGCATTTATTTGATGCCAGTACATTACTATGAAACCGGTCTCATATATACTGTACAGCTAATCAGTTTATATTAATTTATATAGTCAATCTGATATACCTCGTCAGTCTGAGTCTGGTGTACTATAGTCTGATGCAGGTTAAGTCTAGTATACTTATTACCAATCTTACACACATGATGTTCATATTCAGTATTTTTGTAAATCAACAGATAGACGTCAGAGATGATTTATATCAATTTTATAGTATTCTCTGTATGCAAAACGTGTGTATCTGCCCATCTGTTCTATCGGTGATATTTATCGTATAGTGTTTAATATATATATATATATGTATATATATATATATATATATATATATATATGTGTATATATATATTGTATATATATATATATATATATATATATTATATATATATATTAATATATATATATATATATATACATATATATATATATATATATATATATATATATATATATATAAATATATATATATATATATATATATATATATATATATATATATATATTCCAGTATATTCAATAAGTATCCCGGCTGCTAAGAGTGTGAGTTTCCCTTAGATCCTATTCATATCACATGTTAGAGCTTTCATAACTACACAGACAAGTATGACACGAAAACTCATTAGCTATAGTGAGAGAGTTGAAAAATGCCAATATGATGTATATAAATAGAGTATAAACAAATCACTGAAGACAAAAGAAACATGATAAACATTTGGATGATCAATGGCTCTCATCAATCATACTCTTCACTTCACATTTAATTTTCAAAATATGCTTTTTCATATGTTGGCTCATTAATTTAGTTCTTCTTGTATCGCTCAACAATAGCAACTATATATATATATATACATATATATATATATATATATATATATATATATATATATATACATATATATATATATATATACATATATATATATGTATATGTATATGTATATATATATATATATATATATATATATATATATATATATATATTCACTTTAACATAAATATGTAGTTGGATTTTGCAATAATTAAAACCTGAAATAAAATCCCTTTTTGCGTCGCGTAGATCAAAATGTATGTCCTTACATCCTGATCGGAAAAAAAATGAGCTGAAATCTAGATTAATTAGAAGGTACCGTATTTAATTAACTTTGCGACTGTTTTGCCATATGATTCTTACATTTTTGGTCACGATCCTCTTGAAACTTATTTCATTAGTTTGTGTTTACGTCTTTAATAGTTGTTTTTTTGTTAATTTTTTCTTAATTTTAAATATTGCAGTGGTTACATGTTTGTGCATATTGTATTACGTCGTGATGTAAATCGTTAGTATCTGGTTTCGCAGTGACGTTAATGTTAGGATAATCAGTGTTGGTTTTCGACAACAAAATACAGCTGCATGCAGTTGTCTGCGAAATATTAGTGATTTCTACACTATTTATATGTACTTTGGCTGCTGAGATTTTACATTGTGTTGTGCATTTATTAGAATTAGATGCGGTTCCTATACTACTGTTATTCGAAATCAGACGTGTAGTGAGTCCGTACTCCTAGTCTCGTTCTAGTAGTCTCGTATACTCTCGCATAGTTACCTGTGCTGGGATATATTCGAATCCCGGTGGAGGCTGGAAGTTTTTTCACTGTTCTGAATTTTATATATATATATTTATATATTCATATTCATCTGCCCTATTACGTAACATATGCTATCATTTCTCCGGGTCTTCCAATTGTTATACGATCCCAGATGCGCTCACGCGTTCTACATAACTGGAACTTGGGCCAACAACGTGTTTCTGCAGACTTCGTGAATATTCATAGCATACTAGAACATTCCAGCCAGTTGGGACAATTTCCTAATGCTAATACCTCTCTAAACTGTAGTCCAATATCATGCTCTCAAAGCACTGGTATTGTCAGTACAAACAGTTCCTAACCTTGATCTGATAGAAACCCTGATATTCATACTGCTCATACTGACAATACGAGTGCTCTGAAGCGGGACATAACACTAGAGTATAGAAAAAATCGTCCCAACTGGGTGCACTTGGGTACACTTGGTATAAAAGCCGCAGACACCCGATTGAGCGCCCTCTCCATTTTCTCCGTTCGTTCTGTTAAGAGGTTGTCTCCATATCTCTGATGGTCACTCATGGTTTTGACTACCGTGCCCGTATTAAACGCAATATATATTTAACTCTATACTTCTCCGTTGTCGGAACTCCAACCTTATAAATTCATCCTGCTGTAAGCCAACCTACTATAGCCTTCTCTAATGGATTCCCGTCGCTCTACCTTGTCTTCCATCTACGGACTCTGCTAAGGATTTCTCCAACTGAACTAAGTTTCTGAACATCCAGCCGAACTATTTCAACCCTTCTATAGCAAACCTGGAAACTGTCCGCCAAACCACACCCAGTACTAAGGTAACTCCAATTCGGCCAAAGTCAGAAACTCTCACCTCGGCTCTCCTAGGTCCAGAAAGACAATAAGATATATAGGCTATATATATATATATAGTCCTATATATATATATATAGTCCTATATAAATATATAATCGAAGAAGAATTGAATGTTTACGTCATATAAGCATATTGTGCAACCAATTGCATGATGAAACGTGTTATGTTAATACACCACATACCAATGTTGTTACACTACTGCATTGCCAGTATCCATGTTGAAACATGCTTGCGAGAAACAGCATCTAGACACTATTAGGATATTCGGTGACGGTTAATGCATGTATCCTATTATATGGGCATGTTGTAACTTGATTACATGACACAAAAACTACACAATGTCAGGATGTTGCAACATGATTCCATGGACAGTGCATGCACTACGAGGACTTTGTAAGTGAAAATGCATCGTGTAAATGCATATTTCAACAGGATCACTTTAGCAACATCGGCAAAAGTGTCAAGATGTTGCGACATAAATTCATGAACACCATGTACAATATTATGATGTTGATAATATGACGGTAGGACGCATCAGCTAGTACGCTACCGAGACTTTGTAACTAATGACGAAATACCACCATGTGGTTTATCTTGGTTAATTTAACAACATCTTCAAAATATCAGTATGTTGTAACCTAATCATCTGGATCAGACAGATCTAAACACAATCATAGGGATGTTGCGACATGGTGGAGTGAGACACCTTCATATCTGCACCGAATGTTCTTATTTACTCTAATGGTTGTCATAACTAGGACAGAAAACTATTCACCACTACATAATTCTTGTATTGTGACCAACGCTTGCTATATGGGCCATGTATATTAATTAGTCTGATTACAACTTGATAATTTGATAAAATCATCATTTTTCTTTCAAACGATATCTACACATCAAACTATTTTTCTATAATCTCAGTCTTGACGAATTCATGAACGCACTACAGTCCGCATAATAGAGGGCGTAGTTCTGAATTTCATTTATTACGGAGATGCATAAATCATTCACATCGGTCAACAATGTTTTCAGCAGGGTATAACCGATGAGTATCGAGATAGGGTTCTGTGAGGGGGATAGGGAGTTGGTGGGGATAGGAGAAGCCGTCAAACGGTAAATTATGGGGAAATCAATATTATTAGGAGAATATATAATATTTGAAATTAGATTATTCTTCAAAGTGTACACGAAATTTTTGGCCGTTCTTATATTTATCTTGGTACATTTTGTGAAAGCCCGTGCCCTTCCACTATTTCTCCTCTCTTTTTTTTCCATTTTTTTTGTTCTATCTGTTTATCTTGCATACAAATTCTTATGTTTTAATCATTCAAAAAATGATTAAGAATACGGCATCAATTCGTACGAATTCTACAGTTTTCAAAGAAAGCTTCATTAAGTTTTACCACGCAATTACACAGAATTTAGCAATCTCAAAATAGGTTGCCTATAGTTCCACGGGCTATATTATACATTTTCCACATATTGGCTATATGAAAGGACGATATTACACACTATGCGAGACACCCTGTATGTAGGTTCCATGCTGTATGTATGATGCCAATGGACATTGAACCCTGCGATTTTACCAAACACGTTTCTATAGAAACACTAAAATGTGGTCATACAAAACGGAGACAGACGTCTCCGTCGATTTTATCCTCGGGAATTGTCTGCTTCTTATAAAAATAAAATTGTTGGTACTAGTTGACAAAATCGCAAGACAGAGTACTTTATGGGGGGGGGGGAGAGAGAAAATGTTAATTATATGTATGCCTGCCACTTACTTCGCTGATGGTTAGCACGTTTTAAGTTTTGTATAACGTTACCCAAACGTATACAGTTTGACGATGTTAATACAGTACTGTACAACGCATATGATCCAAAAGGGAACAAACTTCGGATAACTTTGTTGAATTTCGTAATTTTCCTTAAACATGCATGCCTCACCCCACCCCACCACCCGTATGAACTCTATCGCATTGTGTCACCACCCACCCCATTGTACACCCCGTGGCCCTTCCCCACTACCCACTTACATTGCCCACATCATTTGCCCTATCATAGTGCCATTCAGTGCCGACATCATAGCCCACCAACATAGGACTTCCCTGACGCTCACCCCCATTTCCCACCCCATTGCCTAACCCAACCCATGTACCCACCCCATCGCCACTTCAACTAGCCACCCCATCGCCCACCCCCACTCCCCACTTCCCAACAGTTTCGTCACCTCCATGGAAATATATGTTCTGCAGAAACTGGCCTAATAAGTACTGCCTATTGTATACAAAATAAAAGCTTGAATCATCTGATAATCTGTAAATCGAAGGATGTACGCAAGCGTGTAGCCCGAGTCTAACTCTTTATACCTTGATAAATTTCATTAATAAATCATTCATGTTTCTGTATGATATGATAAATTTGATTGTAAAAAAAGTACATTCTAGTTATAATGCATTATTGTGTCCTGGTTTGTCATCGATTCATATGAACTATGCATTGATGGTGTTTTCCCATTATCTCGAGACAGAAATGATATTCTCAAATAATTTCTATTTCATCGGGTACAATATAACGGTCGTAGCATCGTGGACACACACAAAAAAAAACGTGACCTAATTTACGTAAGACATAATTTCTTGGTATCTGTACGTGCGTATAATTATATTTATGTTCATTAGCATAGGCGTAGGAGCCTAATTTGATTGGGGGGGGGGCTGTAACGTTTGCCCGAAAAATATAACCAAAATTTTCGTGCGTTCAACATATTAATGTGCATATTATATAGGCATTCATCGGTTATTACATCACATGCCGATCACATACAATCATTTTCCGTGTTATTACCCTTCCATATTGGTTATAATTATTGGGGAAGTCGTTACAATAATTATGATAATAATAATATCAGTTTAACCATCGAAAAACACATTGCAAATTATATTTCTTTCAGCAGGTGCCCGAAAAATTCTCAGCATATTGCCCAAATTTTCACAAAATTGTTTGGTTGGGGGTAGCCCCCCCCCCCAGTCCCTCGCCTCCTACGCCTATGTTCATTAGCTTGAACCTCCAGATTGTAATTATTCGCTTACTATATAGAAACCAATGAAAAAAAAAACAACATTTATTGCAACATTCTGTACTACTGCCGGTCATTTAAACGTTACTGTGGCATGGTACAGTCTTACACCTTTAAAGGGAACGGGAAGTTTGGAGGAAATTGGGAGAGGGAGGGGTAAGGGTGTGAGTTGCAGTTCCATGTCCAGAATTTGGATTTTAGTAAACACTGTTTAGTTATCATCATGATATGCTGTAACTACATACAATCATCGTTTATGCTATGCTGTACAGTTATCATCATGATATGCTATAACTACAAACAATTAACCTGTATATGCTATACTGCTTAGTTCTCATCATGATATGCTATGACTACGTACAATCATCCTATATGCTATTCAATATAGTTATCATCATGATATGCTATGACTACATACAATCATCCTTTATGCTATGCTGTTTAGTTATCATCATGATATGCTATAACTACACACAATTATCCTTTATGCTATGCTGTATAGTTATCATCATTATATGCTATGACTACACACAATCACCATCATGCTATGCTGCATAGTTTATATTCACCATGCATGTATGACATGAATACGCAGTTTACAATCTTATATTTGATATGGCTCAGTACAGGTTATATCATACAAACATTGTACGCAGTTTGTAATCACCATCGGATACTGTACAGTTTACAATCATGATATATGCTATACGATAGTTTACGATCATCTTACGTGCTATGTCTACGCATTTTGCATTCATCGCAAGCTACATGCTATAATGTACAGTTTTACAATCATCATAATTGCTATACTGTAGTTCGTAATCTTCTATGATGTGACTACACAGTTCGCAATCACAATACACTCTATGTGAACGAAGTTAATATATATATATATATATATATATATATATATATATATATATATATATATTATATATATATATATATATATATATATATATATATATATATATATATATATATATATATATATATATATATATATATACCATCAATGTACTGTAAAGTTACCAAACCAGCAAATCGTAACCACGTAGTGGTCTTGTCCAGTCGTGACGCTCCAACCGTAGTCTCAAGTCATCCTCAATTGACTTCACAAGTTTCAAATTAGCCGATTTCGTCTGTCTCGGTAAATGAAGTCCCTCTACCAATCGGAGGCACTGACTTATACAACTGCTAGGTTCCATTAAGTGATTTCTTTTTTTTCCTTCTTCTTCTTCGCAATTTTGTTAAAGAGAAAAAAACGGGGGGGGGGGGATGAAAATCAATAGCCTTATTCCCTTATTCTGTACTCTAATGGGAAGTTTTCTACATGTCTTCCCCGTTTGGCATTATACCCCGTGAGGTAGCTTGAAGCAATTAATAGCCTTACGGAACCCTCTTGCATGGGATGAAGAGGGAAATATCGGAAAGTTTAGAGATATGAACTCCACTTTGCTAATCGGTGATTCAATTTTCCTACACTGAGAAGTCGAGAGAGACGCCCGGAGCAGTAGATACGCGCAGCTTTCGGTAGAGTTAACGCCTGTTCATAATAATATTTACTTGGATATGGGCAGTAAGTTTTTCAACGCCGACTTTCATACGCATGAAAGGCGTTATATACTTATTATTATGGCATCGTGAAAGCAATCCATCTACATGAATAAGAGATTGTCGGAAAGGGATGATTTTTTTGTGATTTCTTTTTAAAAAAAAAAACTTTGTGAAGATTTCCTGTACTTTTACCTTTCTTTATTTCTCTGATTTGTTTTTAACAGGAGATATCCTTAAAAAATCTAAGGAAATAAAGGAACTATTTTCCACGACAGGATTTTCGGTATAGGTAAGTAAAACCGAGTTTTTAATATTTAAATACAATGTTTTGTTTCTTTTCGAAGAAAACTTGCACATGCTAAGTGCATGGGTCACCTGAAACAAAGACCAACCGATTGTTAAGTTAAATGCGTGTCTGTTTACTTAAAACGCTTACTTTACAATTCAAAAGAGTATTCGGCATGTTTTGAAGTTTTCCACAGAGATGCCTTGTTTTCTTAGGAATGAATTAAATTTAGCTCCCAAAAAAACAAGTGACATTTTTTACTCTATAAATTTTTTATTCTGTTATAATTTTACTCTTGGAAAAGAGCGATATTTAATATTTCTTATTACAGAAAGTTATGTGTGTAGACACCTCACCTCACCCGTCCCCTCCCCCCCCCCCACACCCCGAGTCAATCGCCATTCTACAGAACAGAGAATGCAATGTGATTTCATTTAATATGCCTAAAAATGTGTTTATTTATTCAATGACTCCGTCCAACAAAATGACTGATGTTAATTGCATATTGTACGCCTATATATGTATAGTGCCATTATTGTTTTTCTCAGAATATCAAAATTACTTATTGTTAAACCATATCCAATACCAGATTTGTATAGTGAGCTTGCACCCTATAGCATACTGATCTGTATTCGTACGTGCTCGGTCTTACTCGTACGTACTCGTACGTCCTCGGTCGTACTCGTACGTCCTCGGTCGTACTCGTACGTACTCGTCCTCATAGATTTGTACTCGTACTCCAAACTTGAGGTATTTTGAGATATAGTTGAAAATTTTAGTACTCACGTACTCGTGTGTAAACCTTTTTATACCCGCACTCATACCAAGGGGAATTCTACTTGTACTCGAGTCGTAGCTAGGCACGCTGTTGTACCCGTTGCCATGCTATTGTGAACTCGTAGGCACACGGTTGTACCCGTTTTTATGCTATTGTACTCGTAGGCACACGGTTGTACCCGTTTTATGCTGTTGTACTCGTGAGGCACGCTGTTGTACGCGTTATCATGCAATTTGTACATATAAGCACGCTGTTGCACCGTTGTCATGATATTGTACTCGTAGGCACACGGTTGTACCCGTTGTCATGCTATTGTGAACTCGTAGGCACACGGCTGTACCCGTTTTTATGTTATTGTACTCGTAGGCACACTGTTGTACGCGTTATCATGTTATTGTACATGTATAGGCACGATGTTGTACCCGTTGTCATGATATTGTACATGTATAGGCACGATGTTGTACCCGTTGTCATGATATTGTACTCTTAGGCACGCTGTTGTACGCGTTATCATGCAATTGTACATATAGGCACACGGTTGTACCCATTTTCATACTATTGTACTCGTAGGCACACGGTTGTACCCGTTTTTATGCTATTGTACATATAGGCACACAGTTGTACCCGTTTTCATGCTATTGTACTCGTACGCACATCGTTGTATCCGTTTTTATGCTATGGTATTCGTAGGCACGCTATACGCGTTATCTTGCAACTGTACTCGTAGGCACGCTGTTGTACGCGTTATCATGCAATTGTACATATAGGCACACGGTTGTACCCGTTCTCATGCTATTGTACTCGTATGCACATCGTTATATCCGTTTTTATGCTATGGTATTCGTAGACACGCTGTTGTACGCGTTATCATGTTATTGTACATGTAGGCACACTGTTGTACTTGTTTTCATGCTATTGTACTCGTAGGCACACTGTTGTACGCGTTATCATGCAATTGTACATATAGGCACACGGTTGTACGCGTTATCTTGCAATTATACATGTAGGCACACGGTTGTACCCGTTTTCATGCTATTGTACTCGTAGGCACACTGTTGTACACATTGCCATGATATTGTACGTGTACCTGTCTATTGTACTTGTACTCGCTCAGTGTACATGGCAATTAGTCAGCTTCTGAGATGTTTTTTTTTTCTTTTTTTTTCAGTTTAATCACCGCAAATTTCAACGAACATTAGGAGTTATAAATAGGTTTTAATATTCGCCCGAATTTCTTCGGGTGATTTCTGTATATATTGCTTGAGGACTTTATCACTCATTCCATATGAATTTGTAAGAATATATATGTATGTATATAAAGCTTTTGTTGCTGCTAGTCTAGAGAAGAAGGGGGGGAAAATTTAATATTCAATTGGCAGAAATTTTTAATGTTTCTGTTGCAACAGCCAGATATTTAATTTTCGTAATCACGGCTTCTTGTAGAAATACGAGACGAACGAATCGATTTTTTATTATGTTTTTGACATAATTAATTGCAGTTATTCAGACAGTTACCTTATTTTGCATTGTTTTTGCTAATTTTTTCCTTTCTTCAAATTTGAAGAACTCATACTCAAGTGAAAAGTTTTATTATTTGTATTATTTTTTTAAATATTTATGAAAAGAATAGGTTCGTGACGTAGAATGCTTTCATCCATTTGTTCACTTGTCTTCAACTTAAAGAATTGATAAAAGATGGATTTCTTGCAAAGATTGTGAAGATAAATATCTAACAAAGCAAAACAACAAAGAACAAGCCCTCTCTTAAATAAAACCTTAATGAAGGTCATAACAAGTTCAATAATCAATCGAATTTTATCAATAAACTCCCGTAAGTTCATCCCAATAATGCTATCAAATATGCTAGACAACAGAAGAATGGTCACCGTGAATGATCTCAATTTGCTCGTCCATTTTGTTTCTTATATTGTTGAGAGGACGGGAAACTATATCTAACTTCCTTTGAATCATATTTGATTCTCAAGATATGTTATCCCATATTTCATGTAACACTCACATAAAATTAATTAGCCAATATATTCTTCGATTTTGTTGTTGTTCCAATCACTACAATTTGAAGTACAACTTGCACAGTATAGTTAAGATCATGCCTATATAGTCTAGTTATATAAATGTAACGGTATTTTATATACAGTGTCAGCACCAAGATTTACCATGATCAACTACAACGCAAAAACAGCCTTAAAAAACAAAATCGTGTCATGGTGAGATGAGAATTGGCTGAAGAGTTATTTGAAAGTGGACTAATGTCTTTACCTTCTCTCCTTCCAACATCCCTCTCCACGAATTGTTTGTTTGCACCATCTGCCTGCTATCCCAGTTAGGAGGAATGTCTTTGCGCTGATAAAATATAGGCGCTTCGTCCATTTATTGATCGCTGTTGCCATATTCAGTACACTGCCACATACTAAGATCGATATTCAGGCCTCAATGTTTTACTTTAAAAGGCAGAAACGACAACATTACTGGACAAACTCCTTTCTTATCATCTTCTGTAAAAAATATTTGTATCCTTTGACATACACAACGGTAATGAAAAACAATTAATTAACTGTGCGAAATTCCCAATCGGATTCACATTGCCTGCATTTATCATATTGCATTTGTATATGCATTTATATCTATTTATATACATATATACATATACATATGCATATGCATATAAAAATGAGATATGATAAAAGTTTGTAGTATATTTATGTATATAGTTATTAGCACTTTTCAAATATATTTTTCAAGAGCCGTATGTCAATTGAATTGGTGTCTTGATGCACTAACCGCTTGCCATACACTAAACACCAACTATGACACGAGTTTTGTTATGATTTATAATGTATTTACAAAACGGGAAGTTGGGATTTACCTTCTTCATATATGTGCCAGTTGTGAAGGAAAGAATACCTTAAACCGACTTCGTCAGATTTCTAATTTGCCTTTTCAAGGGTTATAAACTTTTATTGCTTTGAAGCACTTGAACAACTTCTCATGGTTTACAACATTTCTGTATTATATAATGCAGCAAATCTTTGAATTTGAAAAATAGTCTTACGCACAATGACAATTGTGTAAATTGACATTTAGCTCAACTTCGCTCGGCGTTTTGACTGTACTATATCAAGCTAACGTCTTGTGAACATTTCTACCAAATTAAATTTTAAATTTATCACGTGTCTTCCAGACACACTTGTTTTCGTAAAACAAAATGACCTCGTTAAATGACGAAAAACGTAAGTTGTAAGCTCGTTATCATTTTATCTTAACATTGATTTGTTATCGAGGATGTAATCTGGAGCGATTAAGTTACATTGATGTTAATGTAACATAATGTCAGATCATTAAGAGCTTCATACGTGGCTTATGGTGATATTTACCACCAAATGCTACTGCACGTTTTATATGCCATTGAAATCACTGCGTAACAAAGGTGTAAAAGAAATGATTGTATTACTTCATTTGTACACAGTTATAGAAAGTGAAAAGCACATTATACGTAAAAGTGGCCTCGTCAGTCGAAATGGGCAAGTTGTCATTTGCAAGTATACACAACAATATTACGTCATCAATGAATGCCCAAAGAAAATAATTTAGAACTTTTTACGAAGGGACGAAGACTTTACATGATAAAAACCAGCTACGACATTAAAAACTGTTTTCAACTATCAAACCTTTATAACTAAAGGGAAGAAATAGGAAAAATACCTGTGGCAGTTTGATATATGTGAGATATGGAAATAAAATGTCCTTGAATTGTGATAAGAGAACCAACCGTATATGCGTCTCTAACGAGGAAAAAATGTTATACAGCTTTGAACTACTATAATGACTCTTATTTACTTAAACATTTTCCTGAAGTTTTCATGTTCCTCTTAAATTACGAAACAATTGAAACATGTTTCATATTTCCAACCGGTTCTAATCAGTTTCTATTTCAAAAGGAGGGAAAATAGGCCCCTTCTAAATCTTCCAGAAACCTCTTGCTCGCGCAGAACACGTCTGCAGTCGAGATATTGTATTCCTCGGGCAATTTTTTGCTCACGTCATTGGTTTAAATTACTTTCCTCTCATACTGTTACTTAGAAACAGATCGCCATTGCGCAATTATAAGAGTTTTTTTCTGCCTTCCTCGCCTTTAACTGTTTTACGTAGGGTGGGTCTTTCAACCCTCAAAAATCAATCTCGCAAAGATCTTTGGTCCACTCAGGAAATGCTCGTTGGTTAATGCTCGTTCAAGTTAACGCTATAAGAGCGTATGTTAGGATATGGAAGCCTACACCTTGAGAAGATAGTAAACAAAACATTGAGGGGACTTTTGTCAAAATGTCGTAGTTTTCTAGAGGTGCATTAACAGCTTAAGCTATATAGTGGCCAGTGGCTGAAATGAGCCATTCTCAATATGAATATTGTTATTCGTAAACAGCACGTTTGAATATTTGACCCATAGTTTACTTATCAATCTATAAACGCATCTTATTACTTCCCATGTTATATCGCTAGAAACAGGGCATGTCGCTTAAGTACTTTTATATATGACTTTGTTAAATTGTTTACCCCGCTGTCCGCTCCATCCGCCCTGTCATATAAGTTTCGCATGGTCAAATATGAAATCCAACTGACTCCCTTCATAAGTACCTATATGTACGCAGTTACTGTCACAAAAATGGTGAGACATAAGCAATTTTTTCCTCAAATCCTATAGTCCTTTTTTATCGTAGATTGACATCAAAACAAATTTGATGATGACATGGGCCTAGGAAACGAGATCTAGGGAATAACTGTACCAGCTTCACCGTTCTCCCGTTCCAATTTTTGTCAGGTAGAAGGTGTCAGTAATCAGACATTGTGTCCGTTTTGGATGACATTGGTTTATTCAATTTTTGAAAACAAAATGCAAAATGATAATCCGTTTACGCCTACGTTTGTTTTTGTATAAACTCTGCTGAGTTTTATTCATTTCGTGCCTTTGAAAGATGCTGCTATATGCATTCGTAGTTCTTCAACTAAATCCATGGGTGTATAGTTTCCTCCCATGTTTGAAGACTTTCGCAGATATTTCTTTTCTTCCCGTCCCCCCAAACTATTCTATAAAGGGTTTCTTCCATTCCTGCACGTGTAAAGCATATAGCAAGATAATTAAGGGTGCGAGAGTTCAAAATGAAACATTTCCATGCAAACAACTTTCTGTTAGTCACGTTTCATATTTGCCTTGAAGGGATCAAGACGAACTTTTGATCCGTGCATGACGTTTTTACATGCTAATCTTTCACTTACAAGCTCTTAACAAACTTTAGATTGTCCTCAACACTGTATCAATTCAGATAATTTTGCACCATATACCTAACGGCGATCAAGTAGATTGCTCAAAATGGTCCCATTAACCTACATCATGTTCGCGTTTGAACAGTATTAATTCCAGGTCGCGTAAAGTGTTGTTGGTAAGCTCGACTTGTGATGACGTAAAAGGTACCAAAAACATGGTGGTACGGAGGAATAAAGTAGGATAACTGCATGCTATTACACTTTATCATGTTCAAAAACACCAACAAAACAAAACTTTCTGTGTGTGTTAATGCTTTTATGAGTTACATAATCTAATTATCCTAATCTCATGTCCATTGATAGCTTGATGTGACGTAAAATGCTTTAGTTACATTGTACTAAAGATATGGTATGTTGATAAAATGTAGTCTGTTTTATTCTTAATTGATGCGAAACGTGAGTCTCTTCAAACTTATGCATGACAAAGGGACTTTTAGGGACAGTGGAACATCTGAGTTAGATTTGAGGTGTCAAAATATGAAGTCACATCAAACCTTAAGGAAGAAATGGCTCTTCTGTGCTACAAATTTCAGTATCTAACTGTGTTTTTTTTTTTTTTTGTAGTTAAATTTGATTTAAAACTTCTCAACAATAGTACACTTGTTATTTCATTTTACTTCTTTTCTCAATTGAAAGGGCACTTTTTAGTTACAAATATGGGAAAGGGTCCTTTTCATTAAAAGGAGGTATGTTTAATTTATCAAAAGAGGCACATTTGAAGGGTTTTTGTTATGAACTGGGGGAACGCATATCTGTTTATGAAGCTGCCAGGATCTGCGTTCCATCTATATCATGTAATATGTGCAATAAAGTGTGCCAACGTCGAAGACTACTTTCAAACACGTGACCTAGCCATTGACCTCTCGATCGGCCAAAAGATCAATTTGTTTGATTCTAGCATTTGTTGAGAAGTACGTCACATTCAATTGATTCGATTGCACATTTGGCTTCAGTACACTTTATATACACATACCATTACCAAATTGTTGCATTTTTATAGAATATTTTATATACTTTCAGATTGTCATTATTGCATTATTATAACCAACTTTCAGACGGAAAACATATTTAAAATAGTCTAGTATCATTTTTGTGGTTAATTTAATGGTGAAAAGATGGAAATTTGTTGCTCATTTAATAAGGTAACAGCTAATTACAAGAGCATTTTTATCTGTTATTAACTGAACCTGTTCTCAGTTTTGTTTTAAGTTGGGAGACTGCAAATATTACGCCTCAGATTCTCTATGAACAGTCGAGGTAGACCTATAGACCTTTAATTTTACATAGGGGAGATAGTTTGACCATGGTTTGTTTAACTGCATGGTATGTCCCTGGACACAAAATTAACCTGCAACACCATGCATGCATTTCGAGTGATCGCAAAGCCTTGATTTGGGGTACCTATGTATGAGGTATATAGCAGTCAATATATAGGCTAAAACTATTAATAATGCATTTAACATCCAAAGAATAAAATGTCTGAGAATAATATGTGAAAGGAAAATTTTGGAAAAGCTTGGAAGAATTGGTACGAAGGATGCATAATTGTCAATATTCCTATATATATTACGTTCGTAGGTGGCATACACGTGACTTGACCCTCCCACCGCCCCTTATCTTTTTACATTTATTGGCTATAAGCTCATTACGATGTTTGAATTTTCCGTATGGATTTGTTATACTTGTACGGTAAATGGTTAGTGAAGCTCGTTGTGCATGCGCATTGTCAACTATATATATGTTTAAAGGTGTACAATACTGTTAACATAAATAACGATATTTGTTATACTCATATATCAGATGAACCTATGATAGTTCAATACTCAGTTCAGAATGGTTCGTGGCGCATGCGCATTGTACCCTATACTTGGAAGGTGAATGGTAACTGGTGAAAAGACACAAAGTGAAATGACCCCTTTTAAAGACTGTCGTGAATTCTCACGATTCTCACTTGAGGAGCGAATCTCATCCTGATTATTAAGGAGTGACGTCATGCAAAATTTCCTCTGAAATTGGTGATTATTAATATATATATATATATATATATATATATATATATATATATATATATATAATTGTTTTACTGTTATTAAGAGTTTAATTTTGTACGGGTTTCTACTTGAGTCACAAGCAGTGCGGTTTTATCCCCTGCACGAGTGTCATCCTCGTTAATTTGGACTGTCTGAAGGATTTTTGCAATGTTTGAAATTAAAATTGATTGAGTTAAAATTAAAGACTTAGAAAGTACGTTAACACGTTCTTTGCACTGTGCTATATTTATTAGAATGCTTCGGTTTTTTTTCGGTTTTAACGTTAATAATCTCGTGGCTGAAAAGCAAAGACGGTCATAATAAATATAGTAACATTTTCTGGTTTCTGTATTCTAAGTTGATTCAAATCTCAATTCCAGCTTGAAAAGACCTTTATTGTTGTAACACACTGCATTGTTTAAATCAGACAGTATCACTAACTTAGCGTGAATTTTTATTTACATGAAACGCCTCTTATTTACCTTAGATATCTTAACTAGATTCTAATCTTACAGGGGTCAGGCATTTCTTAAATTTATAATAACGAAGCCACAAAAAAAAAAAACAATGGTGTCAATTTTTTTGAAGTGGGTCAGTTTGTCACCATGGCAACAAAGTGACAGCAGACGGGATTGGCCATACAAACTTACTGGCAATTGAAATATCCGATAGTACTCGAAAGGTGTTAGTTAATGTACATAGTAAAGGTTTTGACTAACGTGATCAGTTACTGCATGTATAACAATTTTAGGGTCATTGCATTATCGTCCTCGTCTTCGTCCTCTTCCTCGTCCTCGCCCTCATCATCATCGTCGTGTCCTGTATGACGTATCAGAAACATCACATGATTTGTCCATGTTCCTTTATGCTTACACTTCATTAACACCAGAAATCATGAAATTATAGCCTTGCACTTCAACGTGTTGCAACTGAAACAATAAAACATTTCATTTGATGTGTGGGAGACAAAATTGATTACTTATTATAGCAGAACGTTGCTCGTAGACCTTAGTATGTACATATTTTGTACACTAAATATTATTGGTAAGAGGGGGGAGGGTGGGGGGGGGTCGGCTTCAACGAGCCGACACGGTCATACCACCTCCATGTTAAAATTATTTTTTACTTTTTAAGTACTTGTTAATTGAGCTTCATTAATTAAGTAAAGGAGCTATATCGGGGATGACTTAGTTTGGTGGAATTCCAATCTTTTATAGAGAAATACTCGCTGGGTTTGGCAAACAGCAAAGAGATTCTTTATTGTAATTGTTGATATTTCGCTAGCTACGGAACCAGCATAAAGGATGCAACAGTATATGTAAATCTTTAGACTGTTCAGTTATGGCTATGTTTTAACAGGTATCCAATCATATATGGACATGTTATATTGCCTGCATGGTCGTAACAATAAAGTTACACACAACGCATTCCAAAGAAGAAAGACTTAAGACGCCATATTCTCAGTTTAAAACCATAGAAACATATACAGCTTTCAGAGACTGGCCTTCTGTGACGCTCCAGGGTCCGCCTGTTGTATAGTAGCAGAACGAATCCCCCCAAAATTAAAAAGACGCGCACTGCAAAAACGCCAGAGTATCTCTATATCCATTCACTAGTATATAAAATTAGCAGGTTTCCATTGACCTTTGAAGGTCAATATTAGTAGTGAGTGTTATTGGTAAAGAGTATACAGCGATTGATATGCCCAAACGTGTTTGCTAACAGTTTAATATTTAGCGGAAGAAAGGTATATGTCTAAAGTAAAGGCCGCAGGTATATGCAGGCTATATGGATCACACTCAAATGTAATTTATGTTATGTGGAAACAATTTATAAACATCAATATTGAACATCATAAAAGCTAAGCTTAACGCATGTACACGGAGCTTACCTCGTGAAAATGTTTTTTTTTTTTCGATTTTTTTTTTTTTATTATTACTATTTTTTTCTGTATGCGTAGCCTTTATACATACGGTGGTAATTACGGTTCATATATCAATTGTGGCAGAAAGGTAGGGTTGGGCTGATGGAATGGGAGTTGCGGATGGGATGAGAGTAGGTGGGGTTGGAAATGGGTGGGTTGGGTATGATGGGTGGAGAGTTGGGAATGGAGACGGGATGGGGATGAGAATGGGGGCGTGGGCAAAATCTTTTATCCGTATCACTGAGATGGGTATCGCAAATGCATTTGACCAGGTGATCGTGTTCAATTGATGTAAGTGCAGAACAGTATATACCCTAGCCAACTTTATATACCCTAGCCTCTAATGTCCTTTCAAATGATTTCAATAACAAACAATGACAGAGTTCTTCAAAAACGTCCCATCCTCCATAAAACATATAGTGTACACCACCCACGCCGTCATTTCATGTTCCACTGGACCCTGTTCCCTCTTCCTCTAAACCAAAAATCCTTTTTACGTTCCACACTAATACATCCTGTCCATAAATTACTGTAAACACTTCTTATTTGACGTCAGGCAATCTAGAAGTAAAATTGTAATATCTGAGTAGATCATTCATAAATGAAATTTAACGCACATGAGAAATCGCAACATAATAAATAAGCTAATAATCTTTAGTCCGTGTTGTCTTATAAATTGATAATACAAAGTTCTCTGTTTTCATATGTAATCTTCTACAGCGTCTTAGGACAACCTTATACTTTTGACCCTTCCACCAATGAGACAATCACCATCTCCTTTTTTCTTTTTGTTTGAGATTCCTTGTCAGGTGTTTGAAGAATTTTGCAACATTTTTTTCTCATCGTTGCTACACGGGGGTTTCATCTTTCATTTTCCCCCGTTTAAGCCCCAATTTTAGGAAGAAGCTTTAAGAAACATGAAATTTAACTGCCATCATCAATTTTGTTGTTTCTAGGAGAGAAAAAAAGTCTCAAAAGTTGTTCACCATGTTAACGCGTTTATATTTATATTTATATAAATATATATATATATATATATATATATATATATCTATATTAGTAATACGTATGTAATTTTCGCACATACATCTATAGATATACTCGGTTGCCATCTTTGATTTAAAACTATAAACTTTAATTGTTTAATTATTCGTCAAATAAATATGTAACCCAAACAAATTGCGGGGTTAGACGATGTTGAAGTAAATTACATTTCCTACAAGTGTTCTTTTTTTGGTTTTCCCAGAGGCGTACTGTTCTTGCTCTCGATTGGGGTCTCTCTCTATCTCTTATCTATTCTATCCTATCCTACCTTACCCTATCCTATCCTATCATATCCTATCCTATCCTATCCTATACTCTCATATCCTATCATATCCTACCCTATCCTATCCTATCCTATCCTATCCTATCCTCTCCTATCCTATCCTATCATATCCTATCCTATCCTATCTCTATCTCTTACCATTTGCAGGGAGGATAATAAACCAACGCCAAACACGAACATCTTCGGAAATGTTCAGGATTGTCCCAAATTATGAGAATAACAAAAAAACAAAAACAAAAATACGTTATCTTCAAATGAAGACTTTCCCACTTTTCGAAACATGAACACAACCTCTAATTTACTGATTCATCTTTAATTTCAAGCAATTCATTCTTCGTTTCATCGAGAGGGTCCATCGAAAAATTTGATTGATTTTTAATGATGAATTTCTATATAAACTTGTGTGTATTGATGTCAAGAAACCGTCGCCATAGTATACTTAAATAGGCCTACGATCATGCCAAAACTGTTTGGTGTAAACTTACCGTATAAACCTGACACTGTTTAATGTTTTGATTATTGCAATTTTATTTGTTAGATGACTATATGACCGATTTAGTATCTATTTCAAGGGGCCCGACACTGATCGGGGAGGGGGCGGGTGGTGTGGGGAAGGGAGACGAAGGAGGCGACCGTGACCATAGCTTCAACAATTTTCATCCGTTAGTGGTGGCGATATCGATAGGGATAGGTCTTGTTCCATCCGCCATCTTAAACCTTTTCCGAAATCTATGAAATATGCGTTTGACGGATCATCAATCACTAAGAGGATGATAATAATATTGATATGATTACAATACCACTGAACATTGCTCTGTACTCTCCCCACCCCCCCCCCCCTCCCTCACACCCCATCCCATACCCCGCTGCTCCAAACCTGTGTCACAGTCGCTGATTAAAATAATTTTAGGACAACCAACAGCTCTAAAACCCATGTTTCTTTTACCCTGTTAATTCTCCATGTGCGACCAAATCCCCACCTGCTGCCCACCTTCTATTCATCTGTGTACGTAGGTGTTGTAGAATCTAGTCACATAATTTCAGGTCAGTTGACTCTTTATAGGTCCACACAATGAGTAAGCTGTTGAACATAAATCCTATCGACTTTTTCTATAGAGTAATTTTTGTGCGGTCTAGTCTGTATGACTAACTTGCTAGTTAGCCTTAGTAGTTTCATAATAGTCCGTCATGAGTCTAACCTCCATCTCATCTATACTCCCATCAACCCCCCCTACCCATCCCCCTCCCCCTCCTCTTCAAAATGTATATATGTACACCATAATAACCTCTATCATGTTAAAACATCATCTCAAATATGTTATATGACTTTCCATATTTGCCCCTCATCGTTTGATTTAAATTATTTACGAACCCGCATTTTTTTATTTTTTAAATCACATAAATTTTCATCGAAATACGACATATACATCACCACTTGTTGAATTAACATTTATGTGCAGTGTTTGAAAATGTGATTTTAGGCAAAACACGCAAAAAAACAAAGACCGCCTCAATTTTGACCGTTTCGAACCTTTTTTCCTCCTTTATAATTTTTTTATATAAAATATGTCTCTCCCCCCTAATATCTACGATATTGAAGTACCTCCATGGGACAGACGAAATAGTAATTACCCATTTGTTTTTTGTGTAAATTTCCGCATGATTTACAAGATTTGTTTTGATTTCATCTAGTAAAACACATTTTACCAACATGAATTTTTACTAACATTACGTGAGAAAAACCAAAGAAAAAGGGCAGCAAATTTTACCCAAAGTGACTGACAAGTGTGAAAGATTGGAACAGGTGTTCTAAGGTCGTTCTCCAAAAACCGAGAGAATTTTTTTTCTTCTTCTTAGCTTGGCTTTCTTTCATTTTTTCTTCCTTTTTTTTCCTTTTTTTTTTTGTGCAGTTGAGATTGAAAAGCAAATATGGCTGAAAATGTATTTTGCGATGAAAGGGAGAGAGATTCTTGGCGTTGAGGTTAAGTTCTTTTGACATATAGATAAAAACTGACAAGATCTACAACTTCGTTGTTTCATGAAGGCAATGCGAGTGTGTGCATGTGTGTATTATTGCTCGTATTTTTCTGTCCAATCACTATGGCAACCGGAGGCTGTTTGGTCAAGAATATCGTCATTCAAAGAATATAGTTTTAATCAGTATCTATATCACTATATACTTCACTACAGCCATGAAGGTCGGGTGGGTGGATCATGTGCCCCCCCCCGTTCCCCCTTCACACCCCACCGACCACCATCCCCTCCCCATTATATTTATTCTCGGTCATGTTTCTCACGCGGGTGTCGGGGTCCCTGTGAAATGAAACTTGAATGGTTTTAAGTTGGTGGCCGTTAATCGTTATGGAATATTAGCATCGAAAAACATCGGAGAATTGATCAAGTTGTTTGTATCTCATACCCCAGGCTTTATCTTGGGGTTGACTTTTCTTACCTCACTCTCAACTACCGTGATCATTATCTATAATAAACCACCAAATTGTTTACATGGGGTTAGGTCTTAGCTTATTTGTATATGACTTCTTAGAAGAAAAGTTGTTCTTGTCATTTATAAGTGTCTGTAGGCACAAAAAAAAACAATTGTTAACGTAGTAAAACGTTGTATAATGTAGTGTAACGTAGTATAACGTAGTAAAACGTAGAATAACGTAGTGTAACGTATTCAAACGTAGTATAATGTAGTGTAACGTATTACAATGTAGTGTAACGTAGTGTTATGTAGTATAATGTAGTATACGTAGTGTGACGTAGTGTGACGTGGTATGACATGATTTGACGTGGGTATGACGTGTGTGACGTGATGTGACGTGATGTGCGGTGGTGTGACGTGGTGTGATGTGGTGTGACGTGGTGTGGTGTGACGTGGTGTGATCCTGTTAAACGTTTGCAACGTGATTTTTTTTTTTTTTTGCACTCTAAGCATGTTATTTAAAGCTATAAGACTTATTTCTGTCTTATTGAGTTTTGTGTTTCCTCTAAGGAACTAAACCTACTAGGCTGCGTTTTAGACTAAATAGTCCAACCACTTTGATTGGTGAGCCTCGATTGTTTAAAGGGTCATTTCTCGATCTTTAAAAGTGACATAGATATACGACCTTGGACTACAACGCATCTTTACAAATATATCACAATTAGTTATTTTCATAAGCGCACCTTTTACGCATGTCAGTATGCATACATATCAGGGTTTCACGTAGAAAATCACATATAAGAGTGCATTCCACCCCATTCACCCAAACCCACCCATCCAACCTCCCCACCTCTCCCCTTCCCTCCCCTCCCCTTCCCCTCCCCCTTTCATGCAAGTTCAGCAAAAATAAAATTCCTAGCCGTACCATGAGGTATACTTAATAAATTGAAATGATTTACATATGGTGCAAACAAATCTAAAATCCCTCGAAACGTAGCCAGAACGCCGCGATATTTTATATTGTTCATATCGATGATATCGGTGCGAAACATTCACTATAGGCTAAATATATTGCTACGTTATGTGCCTAAGATAAAGTGATATAGCGCCTCAATCCGTTCACAATGACATGCAACTTTTCATCAGTTGAATCCGGTGGAGTATAACTATTTATAGAGTTTCAGGTTTCGGGGAAATCACGTTTTGGTAGAATTACACGCGCACATGAGATAATTCTGGTCACTCCTTATTAGGCCATCAGCTGAAGCTCAAAATGTGGCTGTAAAATCAGTTTCGTTCCAGCAACACCGGGTCTAGACTTTTAATGCATTTTTGGGTAGTTTAATGCATCACAAACATTATATCAAAAGTTCTCCAAAAAATTTCCTGCAGTATTTTTGTAAGAAACCCTTGAAATTGGATATGTTATGTAGACATTACGTGCTACGATGCTATGTATTAGGAACACATGTGCTAACGTTAGATTTGGTACAGTGGTGCATACATACCACTCTTTTCTTATATGTTAAATTACGACTGATATATTTTTTTTGTATAATAGTTGGGTCAGGGTAACAAGAATGGTGGAAGAGGATTCTGGTCTAAGGGTCGGTGAGGGTTGTTTTCAGGCATTACAAGTTGTGCCCCCCCCCCTCCATTTTCGCCAAAATGGTAAAAAATCACATTTTCAACTTTGAAATATGAAATACAATTTTTGCACATTATAACTTAAGGGTTTTAATTATAAAAATGTACCACTTTTAATAAACTCAGATATAATGCTTTGTAATAAATCAAATATTTTTAGATTTTCCCCCTATGTTATGAATGCATTTCGTCTGTGCATGTATGCGTAAATATACACATATAATGAAAAGTTCCTCTCCATAATTGTTACACTCCCCATCCAAACTGTTTTACAAATGCGACCCCCTCCCCCTCTACTTTACATGTAGCTAAATCCCTAGTTACAATGAGATGTACCAATGCCCCAAGACCAGTGAGCTATTTCTTTTGTATAAATCAATATATAAGTTGGCACACTAAGACGTCATGGCATATCGTAGATGTGAAATAAAGTTATAGTCGGTATATATCCGTTACCTTAGTACTCTTTCTACAGTCTTCTGCAAAACTAGGTACTTTCTCCTTGTTACTGAAACGACATGTTTATAATTCGTATTCGTGCAAAAAGAGTTTCCAAGGGAGTTAACGTATAAAAGAAAAGATCGACAAGGTTTCGAATGGTATTTTGAATAATAATAGTTCTATATTCTACAAATAATATGAATAATAAAGGTGAATGGTACAAATAAGTGAATAACGAAGACAGTTAACTTAAGCCCCAGATAGAAAGAAATAATGTATCTATTAAGACTGGGTCGATACACTCAATGGTGTAGTAGAGCTGGGCCTTTGCGATGATTCAAGATACAGGTTCTTCATCAAAAGGCGCGGCGCGGAATTAATAAGTGATTAAAAGTTCATCCAAGGACAGTTGTACTAGTCTTAACAGTATCCACTTCAATTCACTGCATGGTAGTCAGATATGGTATGGAAAAGGGAAAGTCTATTCCGTAGTAGAGGTGAAGATAATTAGATGAAATAAAAGTCACTAAAGACTTGAATATCCTTCAGTCAAAACTTGAACAGATGCACAGAACATATTAACAATATGAATAAAACAGGTAACGAAATGTTACGGCAAACAATAAAGAACCGTGATATTGGAACAGGGTCAGGGGCGATGGTTCCCCAACAACAGTATATAAACCTTTGACTGGTTTCAGGACGCGGTATTTGCGTCATCGTCATCAGTAAATGTAGTTGTGAATATGCAAGAGGTAAAGCATGCCCATAACACCCTCCTCCCCCCTCCCCTCCCCTCTCAAAAAAAAGTGTGATTTGAAGAAAATGTGGATATTTATCAAAGGTGTCTGGTAGGTAGGGTAATCTATGTAAAACTACTAATAGCTAAAATTAATATATGAATAAGATCATGTTTTCTGGTTCCTTTAAACTCTGGGGAACAAAATAATGACAACATGACTTTGAAAAAGTTAACCCTCTTCACAAACTTCAAACTTGATTAAAATTTCAGACTAAGATATCAAGATTTAACACCATCACAGTTCATCCTCTAAATCATCTTCCCCTGCATCAACAATCTCAACATCTTCTTGGAAGTTGCTGCAATTTCTATATTTACATAGGTCTGTACACGGTAGTTGTGCATTCATTCAGGAACATCTTCCTTTAAGACATTTGCCGACTCTACAGCTACTGCTGACACACTGAAGCAAAACATCTGGGTCAGGTGGCTTCGTCATCCAAGTGATTATAAGGTCATCATTTTCAAGTTTCCATCCATGTCCCTCTGGTGAGAGTGCATCAATCCTTTGCTGCAATGCCCTACTGTGAATAGCAGCCTGGTTGGTGCAGCGCTTAACATGCTGGATCAGAGCATCTTTTGTTGGTGGTAAACTCTGCTCTGAGGAGGAGATGAACAGAACACCTTGTACCATGAAATTGGATATTTTTGAGTCTCACATTTTATGATGGGGTACCAATATATTTACAATTCAGCTAGAAATATGTTGCAAATTACTTTAATAATTTCAATGGAAAGATTAACCTGATATTGCATCTCAAAGCGTTTAGAGAATTTTTTAATTTTCCTTGGGGGAGGACCCCCATATTCCAAAAGTCCTAGATCCACCCCTGAACACTCAATGAACCACACATTGAAGAGAGTACTTTACCTTTCAAGATCTGTATGTCTTCCTTGTCAAGAATTGTATCTAGTTTCTTCAACATAGAGAGTGGTACCTCACTTCAATGGCAACACGGTCTTTTCCTCTAATATTCATAAAATCTGGGCTCATCTTTTTTCCGCTCTGCTGCTTGTCGAAGCAATACCTTAATAAAATGAAATAAAAAAAGCAAATTGTTTTGCATTTTCTGTTGATCAAAATGTAAGTTTGAACAAATAAGAACTAAGGCAATTTTATTTATATACCATGTGATCTGCTCATCTTCTATGGACAAACAAAGACACATTCAAATTTTGCAAACCAGTGTCATGCAAAAAAGAATTAAAACAGGCTTTTTTTGACAGTACAGTACATTATCTCTTAATGTTATGGTTTAAATTATACAATGGTAGATTATATCTGTTACTAATAATAAAGGAGACAGATACTTGTTCATTTTGGTAAAGCTAGACAGGCTGACCATAAGACCTTGCAAACCTAACCTTATTGCACCTTTGTTACACTTATTTTTCTAACTAATATAATATCTCTATCATTCAAATAAAGGGCCACAGTAAGAAAACTATGAAGCCTGTATTTAACACTTAGGCTAGTGCCCAGATGGAGAATTTGAAACAAATTTCCGTTCCTACCACCATATAACAAAACAAATCAGATGACCATGCCACTAATTATATTATGTTCAGGTCCAACACTGTGCCCTTTGACTTGGATTATATCCCTTAAGAGCTACTGATCTTGCATTATGCAACTTCTTCAAGTAAAGTCGTGTAGTATGCTTAGGCTTACCTCCATCGAAAGTCTCTGCCTGCTGCAGCTTGTCCCGTTTGCAACGCCTAGTAATGTATTGTTTCTTTTCCCACATATAATAAATTGAACAGGCAATACACCAGAGCTTCTGCTTGGTTTCCTCGATCTTTTCCGTCAATTCTTCGTTTAAAATCATATGGGGTCTCCTCTGGAACTGTCCGTTTTCTTGCAGCAATGTGCTTGCTATCAATGAACCGCCTGTAACACTTATCGTGGAACCCCATCATACTATGCTGTTGAACACACGCTTGATCGTAGTAGGCCATGGAGTAATCAGTAGTACGGCGATATCACTGTCTCCGCCGCTAAGATTAAGCCAATCTTTAGCGCAGGAAGTAACTTTAGTCCATCGTTTATTCGTCAGTGCCTTGAATGCTTCAAATTTTACAGATTCAATGTGCACTGAGCACTGTAGATTTCCGTGTGTCGGAGACTGACTAGCGCCCGTGGGAGCCGCCATGTTTGTTGTTTTCTACAAAGATTGCACGCAGAACTCATGGCTCATTGGACAATTCATATCACATGGTACAGATATCTCACTGGCGCACAACTTTTGAACGTAAAACGGCAAGTTTCTTAACATACGCAATAAAAAATATAGTTCGATCTTTCGAGCGGAATTGCAAAAAAACTGCAGGAAAGTACATGGAGAACTTTTGGATCATTAATCTTAATTAATTTATGTATTCAATGCTGTAGAGAAATTTTAGACCCGCAGTTGCTGGAACGAAACAAGCGAATTTCGACCTTCAGCTGATGGCCTAATAGCGCAGATTTCGCTCACAGAAATTGTCGAATATGTGTGAATTATGGGCCAACATTCAGCCGCAATATTCGAAGCAAGTGCTTGCGAGAATTCTTTATCGGAAAATTGCCTGGTTTGTTGTTCCACGCCTGAAGTTGTATGAATATAAAATCCTGCTTAATTGACATCTAATTATATTCATCACAGAGGTTCACTTTGTTCCCGTTATTTGATTATATATTCGTAACCATTGTACGCTCAACAATATGCAACAACGTAACACAAAGTGAACAGTGCTTGGGGAAGGATCTGATTAAATTTCACAAGTATTTTGAGACGGTCTTCATGAAGCCGTTTGACCTCGTGCCAACCATCACGAAATATGAAAGTGTATTTGTTTTTGTTTTCCTTCATAATTAGCACATTTGGTATTTGTTATCCGTTGTGAACTTTCACTTACCGCCATTTGTCCTAACCACAAACTTGTATTTACATTGTAAACATGTTATTTTAGGCCATAAAAAATGTATGTTTTCTCTCTTTGAATCATTTTGTGCTGAATCTGAGAAACTGACCTATAATGGTCTGTCGTGTTAGACTTTATAAGTAGTCCATCCACTTAAATCGTGATGAGCCTCAGATGTTTTAAAGGGACATTTTTAAGAACTTAAAATGGTGGTGTAAAAATACAACCTGCACTGAAAGCAGTGGTTGTTAATAGTCATGAATAGCCATGAATAGTTATAATATACCAAATTTAAATTTAAAGATACAAATAGCGTATTTTGTTAATTCACACAGCCCCCCCCCCCAAGGTAAACTTGATTTTGTGAGCTTGATATTGGAAGCTTGATATTGTTAGCAGTGGTCGTTTTTTGGGGTTATGGATTTGCCATATTGAGTACAAGAATCCTGTTGCTTGTGAGGTCAAGTCTCATTTGAGGTCACCAGAGGTCAAACTCTGAAAATCCTTTAACATGATATCTAACGATGGGAATCGTTGATACTTCTCATACTTGGTGTGTGGATGCATCACATTGAGTACAAGACCCCTGTTGTTTTGGGTAGAGGTGTGACATGTATTGCCACATCCAGTAGACTGACCTGTGTTTACCATGCCATAGTGTAATTGAACATCAACATAGTGGTTCGGGCCATTTATATTGCAACAGCTATTTCTGGTTTATAGGGTGTGAAGACTCGCGCAAAGAGAAACGTCTCATGCCTGTAATCTGACCTAGTTTCGAATGAGGCGTAACAGAAGTGTGAGACACCACCATCGATCCCAGAAAATACACACAGCTTGCTACCGTCGTTAATAAGACACTAGTGTACAGTCAGTACATACAACTGCGGTCAATACCCACAGCACAGTGTACAAAAACGATACAGCGATGGACATCTCAGGTCCAGCTAAAAATAACAAGGTATCACGTTTCAGTACTGTCTCATGAATTTTGTAGCGACAAGAGAAGAACTTCACTTGCAAGCAACGGAAAGTTAACTTTTTAAAGATGGCGGCACGCTGTTTGGTGCGAGTCTTCAATGCCTTTTAAAGCAGAAGTCTATAGTGCAATGAAGCCATCGAAACCTTACTGCGTTTCGCCATTCTGTTTAGTTTTGCACTATAGACTTCGGCGTATGTGTAATGGAAGTTCATCAAGAAGGTAATTTTTGAAATAAGTAGCATGTGTTTCTTCTTTTAATATAACACTTGTGGATTATTGTTAACAAGAGCGACATCATTTCATGAAAACAATAAAGCTGAGAAGGTTACGTGCATATGAAGGGAGTCAAATTGGTGGATAGAGGAGATTTGGTGCATTAGGGAAGGCTACAGATCAGAAATATCCGGACATGTTTCTCTAAAACTAGAGTCAATTTTTGAGCTCGATTTATACAACAACATGGTTCAAGTTTATTTTCAAGAAAAAAATAAAAATCTCAAATTTGCGTTAGAGCCAAGATTTATATGTTATCGATTGATCCTTCAACCTCTTTTCCCTCCTCCTTTTGTGTTTTGTTTTGGAGGAGGGGGATGGGGGTGGGTTGCTGTAAAAAAGTGAAAAGTATACACTCTCAACGTATAGGGTATCGGGGGGGGGGGGGAATGAATAATTCACTGATCCCCAGAACTTAAGAAAGTATTTCATTCTGTCTTTGTTGATGCATTGATACAATTTGACATTAATATTGTTGTTGTTTTTGCTTTTGGTTCGATTCCCTGTTGACATTCAAATTGAGCCACAATGTTAATAACTAAAGTTATACACTTCAATAGCATGGTGTATGCACGTATGCACGTATGCACGTATGCACGTATGCACGTATGCACGTATGTACGTATGTACGTATGTATGTATTTTAGATCCTCATGCAAGCAGGAATTCGCGAAGAAGCCTCATTGGCTTATCAAAGCCGCAAGCTGACCGAAGTCAGTCTCTTACATTCATATTTATAGTCTATGATTATGAATTCTCAATTGTCAACAACTCTTTAACTGGTAGACATACATTAATCATGGAGTGACTCGAACCGGCGACCTTATGATTGAAAGGCACCGGCGTTAACCACTGAGCTAACACTCCTCAATTGGAGCTAACACTCTTAAGAACATTATTATGTTGCTTTGTCTCTTATTGACATAATTGACAGTGAACGAATATTGTTTCCATGGCTTTCTAGTTGATGGCGCAACGTTTGTTTATGCCACTGGCGGATCCAGGGCCTTTGTTTGGGAGGGGCCAAAGTGGCGTTAGAGTGATATGGGGGAGGGGTCTAAGGGGAGGGGGTGGAAAATTTTCTATTGCTGAATGCCCTCAGATCAGCGGCGTAACGATGAGTCTGGGTGCCCCTGGGTCCAGGGAAGGAAGGGCCCCCCTGGCTGCTGCGGAGAATCAACCGATGTGCGCGGAGCGCACATCACGAGCGCGGAGCGCGAAGTCCCAAAGGCGTGGGTCCAGGGCCCGCCTTAGGGCCCTGGAAGCTCTGGGGTTCTACAAGCTCTCTGGTGTAATCTAAGCCGTATATGGAACATTTCGTGGTGATTTTATCGACTGAGATTTTGGGGAAAATCTGCGTTCATAGACACATTTTTGGTCCGCCTTGTCTGTCATACTGGGAACATGAAAAAATGTGTTGCAAAGCTAGAATACATTAAGAGATTGAAAGGACAATAAGACCAAATGACCAATGTCCAATTAACATCAACATGTATATTTCCACCCGTGGCGTAACTCCTGTGGACAAATGGTATCCAAGTTCCCGAGAACTTGGAAAGGCTAGAGCTTGAATTTACTGAGCCTGGCCTTCTTGTCAGCAAACATATCGACTAGTCCATCTATATCAAGTGACCATGCCTCCTCGCTCTCCATGGAAAGGATAGCCAGCGAATCCAGCCGATCTTGAGAAATGGTTGAACGTAGGTAAGTCTTGATTAGCTTCAACTTGGAGAATGATCTTTCTGTGGTCGCCACTGTGACTGGAAGTGTAATAAATAGGACCACAGCCGATAACAGCTTTGAGTAGGTACTAACGTCACACAGAAAAATATGTCCATTGTCTCGTTTATAGTTTCTTTTCCAACGAAAACGTGCCGTTTCAAAAAAAGAAAAGAAAAAAAAAGGGTACCCCTCTTCTAAGTTCTGTACATCAGTGCAGCGGGGGCCCCCTTTGGTCGGGGGCCCCTGGGTTTGCCCCGTCCGAGCCCATAGGCGTTACGCCGCTGCCTCAGATGCAATTTGGTGCGACAAAAGTGTACAATGGTGATGTTAATTTACTTCTAAAAAAATGTTTCCCAGGTGTAATTTTCTAAAATATTTATAAAACAAAGTTGGGATCATCTTTCTCAAAAATTTTTATTTTTCATAGGTTATAAATTTCTTACAACCAGCCTGTAACTGCAAAATGGTGATAAACTGTAAATCCTCATGCTCATACATTTAATTTTAAACCAGAAAACGTAAAGGTTTAGACTAGTCTACCACTGCTATCCCTCTCGATTTTTTTTAATTTCCAATCATATGATTCAGCGGATGTTCGGAAACACTTTTTGGCTCACCTTTTGGGGGGGGCATGGCCCCCGTTGGCCCCCCCTTGGATCCGCCAGTGGTTTATGCTGAGTTGCCTAAATGTTTAAGTTCATCGCAAGTTCAAAAAGTCATGACAGGAGTTTACCGCCTGGAAACTCCCTTTCTATACTAACAAAAAGTGACACCAGGGCGAGGAAGTCTGCACTTGGGACATTAAAGGTATGCTGTATTGGCCGAAATTATGCTAGATATTCAAATATGGTCATCTTTGATCCAAATTCTTTAAACCGTTTCGCCTATATTACAACCTTCGAGGACATTTTTCTCACTGAGACATTCAGTCATCTTTTGTGTTCCTTAAAAATCGTATGAGAACAATTTGGAGAGTAAAGACTTCCAGAAAAGTACTTTTAGAAAACTTATAGCAATTCAAGCGTGTATTAATTTGGGGTCTATACTGACACTACAGGGCACTACAGGGTTATCAAACTCGGTGATGTAAATCCAAATTGGCTTGCCATCACTCGTCAAGCTACAGAAATGTATTACGCGTTACATGTGTTTTTATACGAGAAGTATACATATAAGTTACGTCCAACTGAGGGCTTCTCTCCTTTCATTGCATTTCGTATTGGTGTCTCCGCTTCCAACCCGGACCGCCTCACTTTCCCTCTCAATCCCCTCTTTTCTCACCATTTAAACAGCACATACAAAACTCAGATAGCAAAGATACAAAGGAAGTCGGTTATTTAATGTATGCATAAAATACAAAGGCAAGCAGGCAGATTTGATTTGATTTGATTTATTTGATTTTCCACAGGATATATACAAGACAAGACAAGTGTTACATACAATGGATGGCTGTATAGATAACAATATGTAACACTTCAAAGGTTGCATCCCCTACTCGGCCATATAAAATGTCTTATAAAATGTGGCTTACACACAAATGGTCAAATTAACCATGGTCTTTATTACATATATGTAGTGCATCGGACAGGGAGCTATGTTTCGGTTGTACATTTGTCCCTTTCGGCGTTCGTTGCTGTACAGGGACATGCTTTATACATTATAATTGACAAGACACATTTACGCTCTGTAGTTTTAAATGCAGAGTCTATATGATTATATTATCATTATATATATATATATATATATATATATATATAATGATAATATAATAATATATAGGCCTATATACAATGAACAGAATATATTTAAGCTCCGACTGAAAACGTGTATTTTATTATAATAATAATAATATATATATATATATATATATATATATATATATATATATATATATATATAAATATAAATATATGGCTCACAATTGACAAACATATAGTTAAGTTTTAGAAAATATATTGGAATTTTCGGTCACCCTGGGACCTTCGTCAACATACTTAGCAGTCGAATGAAAAGTACAAAATGTAACACAATGAAAGTATGACGCTAGGTAAGTGTAAATTGCATTGATGGAATTAGAATCAAATAAACCATGACTATACAGGAAGCGGATTAAGGAGCAAAGAACGGATTACATATATGATTGTAGAACTGGTAGTTGTTAAGGGGTCCCAAGTCTTTGTTGAGGCCGGTGATGTGAGACTTAGTACGAAAGATCCAATCGATTTCTTTACTATCAGTTCGAACTATCAGTTGCACTATCGCACAATTGCACTATAAACATTCATCAATTGTATACTATCGTATTGTTATTATCGTGAAGTGATTGTGATATGATGACACACGCCCTATATCTGCCTTTTAAGTCTAATATGCGCCGTATTTCATTTTCGGACGTGTACTTCATTTTCGGACTGAAAACGTGTATTTTATTTTCGGACTGAAAACGTGTATTTCATTTTCGGACTGAAAACTTGTCGGACTGAAAACTTGTCAGACTGAGGGGTGTACCCCACATTGTAGACCCAATAACCGGAGTAGGCGAATGATAAAGCCATTGATGTATAATTAATTGTCTATATATGGAATCATAGCCCATAAATGTATAGCAAATTATATGGCATGGTTTCTGCGGACAGCACCATGAGCACGATATTGGATCTGTACCATGCATCGTTATAAATAAAAAAAAAACTTTGGGAAGAACAATTCTTACGCAAAAAAAAAATGCATAAAACACGGATATAATAGAAGACACAACTTTTAAAACGAAAAACACAAATTTTATAAACGAAAAACACAAATTTTATAAACGAAAAACAAATATTTAAAAATAAATGTATAAATGAAAAGAAAAAAATATTATGTAGTCACACATTCACAAACATGAGGATCTGACCGTGCAAGTGCAAGCAGAATTCGATGTGCGTTCTGGAATGCTCGGTATGGATCAAGACAGCCTTATATCCGGCAATATTTCAGTATGGGGTTATCTGATGCTGAATTTCAGGCAGTTCTAGCTTTTGTGTTTCGTGTTGAAAAAAATTGTTTTTCGTTTTAAAAATGTTGTTTTTCGTTTTAAAAATTTTGTTTTACGTTTATAAATGGTCACAACACGTATTCATTATTAAGTATAGTGATATTTTAAGTAACTGGATTGAAGAGTTCGTTACGGTGCCATCGAAGGGTATAAACGGCAACCCATGTGTACGAATTAACACGCTCGTGAATGATTTTCGAAAGGGAATGTTTTTCAATCAGAAATTGTGTCGCTTTTTGAAAAAAAAAGTAATTTATTTAACGGCTTGATGGCTTCCTTAAGATTGATAATGCAAGCCTTGGTAATCAGCGAGAATTTTCACGATATACATCCAAGTATCTCGTCTCTTAATTACGGTTAAGAAAAGCCGGATGGCAGGTACAACATTAAATTCCGCTAGAGGAAGACCCCAAACGCAGTGTTTTTTATCCCCCCTCCCCTCCCCCCTCCCCCTCCTCCTCATCATCATACCATTTTGATAGCTTCCAACACCACTGAATTTATTTCAAAGAACAACAACATCAACAACAAAGGGCAGAGGGGGAATGGAAGCAAGGTTAAAATAAAAACAACGTCTTTGCAAAAGGATGACTTTATACAGGAACAAAATTGATTGTAATATTGTAAACCACTAAAAAAAAAGGCTATGTGGCCGGGATGCGAATTTTTTTTTCCCAAACAGGTTCTCAATTACGGAGTTTTCAGCCAATCAGATTGCTCGTGACGTCAGCATCAAACGCTTGATAGTTCGAAGACATACACTGAGTTACACACTGACACTTAATAAAGTCTTGTTACGCGGTTTCCCTGCAAACGCCCTAACTTTTACTTTTAATGCTTGGATAACATGTTGACCTTACTTATGATACATACGCTACATTCTATCGGTTTCGTGTTTACGCCATCCAAGATTCGTCAGCCGTTCTATTGAAATCGGAATTCGTTTCGTGGAATGGGTAGGCCTACACCAAAATCAACTTCACGACGCGAGTTCAGCCTTGAATGAATATACGCAACAGTTTGGTGTATAGTCAAGGCTTCATAATTGACGCACCCCCGTAATTGACGCACCTTCAGTTATTACTAGCAACGATAGAGCAGGCCATCTAAACTTTTTGCAGTCAAGCAGAATTACATATTTCATGAGTTTGAATCCATTTCAGCTATTTGATGACCAAATTGTGGAATTTTTAAGCTTTTAGCACCCTTCCCCCGGTTTTGTACGTTTTTTTGGGCATTTGGAAATTTTGCACCCTAGTAAAAATAACCAACATTTCCTCAATATCATGGATAACACTACTCTCTGGGACCTGATCTGTCTAAGCTTAGAGGCTCAAGTATAGCAAACAGCATCTAAAGTCAATGGATGTATACTAAAGCCTTCACTACAGTTAGCTTATCGACGAATGTGTCAATTTAGGGGTATATGAAAGAACTTGACACGGCAGACATTTTGTGGTCAAGTTCTGCTCAATTGTACGTTGCATATGCACAGAACAATAAATATATTGAGATCATTACATTTCTGAGGAACCACACATATGAAAAACATACAGTTGAGTGATTTTGATTTTTCCTTGATAGAAATCGTTGATCAAATCCTTAAGTGCGTCAATTATGAGCCCACCATGCTACAGTATGATGTATTTCCGTCACACTGCACTGTGTACACAGTTATAATACATATAGGCCTATATCGCATGTGTTATGTACCCCTGTACGAAACTTTCACTGTGCGATGTTATCGATAAATGCCTTCACAGAAATCTTCGATCAAAGTAGATCATACAATACTAGTGTGCTCATTATGTCTAAACCAATTCCAAACACATCTACATATATTTACGAAAAGCTGCGGGTAATTTTGAATGGGTATATCTTCGTTGCAACGAATGGATGCAGACATTTTGATAACCTCGAAGTGAAGGGTTTTATTGTTATGACGTAACTTTTCCGACCAATCATGAGCGACTATTTATACACAATTGAGAACCTGTTTGGGAAAAAAAAATTCGCGGCCGGGATACTTAGTCTGTTCTTTAGATACAACATCGCAAAAAAAAAACAATAAGAATGTTTATATAGATTGAATGGCCTCAAAAAGACACTCTTGCGATACATATTACAAAGGGCGAGCCTTGGTGTTGAATATCATCGAAGGTTACTCACCGTTTGTTCATTTCAAGATAAAAGACCATTATTTGGTCGAGTCAAACCATGGAGGTAAAAACAGCCTCCATGGTCAAACATACGAGTGTATCAAATAATTGATGACACATTGATGACATATCAAGGACTGCACCATTTTAAAAAATTTTTTTTTTTAAAGCTGGTCCTGAAATAGGTATACGATATTACAAATCACTATAAATAAATTTGGTTGGATGTATGGTTTGTAAAAGGAGCATAGGTATAGGTCGGGTTCATTCATGCATTGCAGAATTGGTTCAAAAACAGGTGATGAAAACACCGGATAACAATGTTTCAAACAAAACTGCATGTACATATATTACTTTTATATATAGATATATATCTAAATGTCTATCGGTTTCACCCCAGCAGTTGAAGTCTGGTCATATCTCAACAGATTACTTCCAAACTCAACATCAACATCTCGCCGACACAAAAGTATGAACAATATGCCGCTGATATTGTGTTCTTAATTATTAAGGAATTGTTGAGAGGATCGACAAAGTTTGAAGTTTCAGTTTTCATAGCCTATACTGAGAACTTCCAGGCAGCTTAAGGCGTATATAAGGTAACGTTTTCTGCAATAATACTGTAATTATATCGTTGTTTGTATATGGTTTGGGTCATATATATGTGTAGTTCAGTCTCTTGTATGGGAATTTATTCAAAAAGGATCAGCTGTAGGCACAAACTTAGGGTACACCAAATAGTATGTTATGTTGTAGATTTGTACATATATCAGTCTAGGTTATTATTGCTATTCTTCTTGTTTTTTGGGTAGGTCTACCGTAGTACTTAAATTCAGTCTTGAAAATAAACTTCCATAAAAAAAAATATTTAAGCAGCTTTGATCATACCAACGTTTCTCAGTTAAAGGCTATTCCCTCTCCCCCTTTCCACCTGCACCCTCCATCCCCCCTTCCCCACCAATTCCCGTATGATGTAGATTATAATATTTTGTTGTGTAGATAATGAAATCTGTCAAATTTGATCTTTAAGATCCTGATAATTTTTCAATTTGACAAAATTCAGAAAACGTTTGTTGGTTATACAGTAGTACTGAAATTTCTTGAAAATAAACTTTCTTTGTAAGTTCCAGGATATTTAGGCAGCTTTGGTCATACCAACGTTTCTCAATTAAGGGCTACTCCCTCTCCCCCTTTCCACCTGTACCGCCCACCCTAATTCCCCGCATGATGTAGATTATAATATTTTGTTGTGTAGATAATGAAATCTATCAAATTTGATCTTAAAGAGCCTGATAATTTTTCAATTTGACAAAATTCAGAAAACGTTTGTTGGTTATACAGTAGTACTGAAATTTCTTGAAAATAAACTTTCTTTGTAAGTTCCAGGATATTTAGGCAGCTTTGGTCATACCAACGTTTCTCAGTTAAGGGCTATTCCCTCTCCCCCTTTCCACCTGTACCGCCCACCCTAATTCCCCGCATGATGTAGATTATAATATTTTGTTGTGTAGATAATGAAATCTGTCAAATTTGATCTTTAAGAGCCTGATAATTTTTCAATTTGACAAAATTCAGAAAACGTTTGTTGGTTATACAGTAGTACTGAAATTTCTTGAAAATAAACTTTCTTTGTAAGTTCCAGGATATTTAGGCAGCTTTGGTCATACCAACGTTTCTCAGTTAAGGGCTATTCCCTCTCCCCCTTTCCACCTATACCGCCCCACCATAATTCCCGTATGTTGTAGATTGTAAATGTTTGTTGTGTAGATAATGAAACCTGTCAAATTTGATCTCTAAAAGCTTGATCATTTTAATTTGACAAAATTCAGAAAACGTTTGTTGGTCTACTGTAGTACTGAAATTTCTTGAAAATAAACTTTCTTTGTAAGTTCCAGGATATTTAGGCAGCTTTGGTCATACCAACGTTTCTCAATTAAGGGCTATACTCCCTCTCCCCTTTCCACCTGTACCCCACCCTAATTCCCGTATGATGTAGATTGTAAATGTTTTCGAGAATAAAGTTCATTTTTAATTTTTTTTTTTAATTACTGCAAATTTTCACCACCTTTCGGACTCGTAGTTTAACCTGTAACAGCTTTTCAGTAATTACTGTGCCAACTGGAACACATGTTACCGTGTCGTGAACACAGCGCAGTACCGTAGTTACTAATGCACGGTTGTGGAACATGAACAGTAGTTACTGTACTAGCTGTGAGTTTTCTAAATTTGCTTTAAGAAAAAACTTGCAGTAATTACTGTGCCACCTGTAACACATGTTACCGTGTTACGAACACAGCGCAGTAGTATAACTGTATGCACGGTTGTGGAACATGAATAAGGGGTTAATCAACGGTCTAGCGTGCGTTACTCACAGGATTAATGCACGATCGGGGGATAATGCAAGCGATGCACGAGGGCGGAGCCCGAGTGCATCCAGCGATAGCATTAACACCCGGAGTGCATTAATCATGTGAGAAACGCACGCTAGATCGTTGATTAACCCCGTTCATTCATACACTACCATTTGTGTGGGGGAAAAATCATAAAACAAAACATTTTTGGTTACATATAACCAAAGATTTATTAAAGTGATGCCCCGTAATTTTACCGTGCGTTACTCACAGGATTAACCACGGTCAGCTGACCTGAATGGACCAATAGGATTTAGGAATCTTTACTAAGTATGAATGAACAGTTGTTACTGTACTAGCTATGAGTATTGGCTGTGCTCGATCAGTCTTAAAGCAGCATTTTGCGTCCTTTTCTATGATTTTTCTCAACCTCACTGACTCCACTATGCCATAACGACATACATAACTAGCTTATCTATTTATATTTTACTTCAAATGGTGGCATAAAAGTCGAAAAAATTGCAACTTTCAACTTTGTTGTTCTCCAAGATATTTTCCGTTGGGAACCCAATAAACCTCGCCCATAATATGAATATTTAAACACTACGAACGTCATTGACAAATACGTAATATAACACCACGCTTGATTTGTGTACCGTCTATATGGCAGTTGTACCAGAGAGTTGCATAAACAACTCCCTGGTTGTACCAACGCAAAGTCTTGAATCTATTTTTAGCAACGGCTCATAACTAAACCTGCATCTCTGATTGGTTGAATTCAAACTAGTGGGTTTGGGAACTGAATGCGATTAATTTTGTATGTGGAATACTCGCCAATTAACGGTTTTGGCAGGGAAAAACTTGGCCAATATCTTAATTTGCTGTTTTGTGATTTGATGAATGTAAAAAACTCAATGGACATGTCAAAAAAAGTAGAAAACGGCGACCAAACGCAAAATGCTCATGAATAAACATACTATTCACTGATTGGTGGAATTCAAACTAGTGGATTTGGAGATATGAAAACTTTGTCGAGGACACTTTTACTCGTTATCGACATAAATCGTTAATTACTCGCTAATTAACGCTCTTGGCAGGGTGAAACTTGGATGGTATCTTAGTTTGCTGTTTTATGATTGATACATCTAAAAAAATCGATGCACATGTTAAAAAGGTGGGAAAAAGCGACCCAACGCAAAATGCTGCTTTAACGAGAACATGGTGGTAACTTTAATCCAATTGGAATTTTAAGGCTCAGCATATCAAAGTTTACAGGTTAATGATTAACGGTTTAAGACATTCAACATTTACGATCAGTATACATCCCGGCAACGTATGACCATTCACATGAGTGCCATGAAAACATTGAATTAGGTTGTCGAAAATTTTAATTTTAATTTTTATGGTATCATCATTCATGCTTATAGATCTCAATCATGGATATTATAACATCCCTTGTAATAATGAGATCCCAAGAGAAAACAACCAAGTACTCGAGAAGATTAGTCAAAAATTCATTTAAACAGGCATTTGGAAAATAGTTTATGGGGTATGGATGATAAACTGTAGAGTACCACCAGTTTCAGACAGCTATACCCCGGTCTATAGGTTTGTTCATAACTTCGTTGTACTCGAACGGCGTAGCCTGTACTTATTTTTTTTGATAAGACGAACACTCTTTACACATTGCTCCTTTCTCTAGTCGATGTAACATCGCCTCCTGCTGTAAAGCTGTAAGGTTTAACACTAAGAAGTGTGACTTGACTCACTTTATATGTGACTTTACTTGACTCACTTAACTTGACTTGACTTTTACTTGACTTCACTTAACACTTGACTTGACTTGACCTGACTCACTTTATATGTGACTTTACTTGACTTTTACTTGACTTAACTTGACACTTGACTTGACTTGACTTGACCTGGCTCACTTTATATGTGACTTGACCTGACTCACTTTATATGTGACTCTACTTGACTCACTTTACTTGACTTTTACTTGACTTTTACTTGACTTTCATTTACACCTTACTTGACTCACTTTATATGTGACTTTACTTGACTCACTTGAATTGACTTTTACTTGACTTGACTTGACACTTGACTTGAAACTTTACTTTACTTGACCTGACTCACATTATATGTAAAGTTTAGGAAGAGTTGTACATTTGTAGAACCATATAAACGAGCAAAATAAAACGAAACAGTTGATGAAAGTCATAGTAGTGTATATTCAAACGTTTTCGAAGATTTCCCATCTTCCTCGTCAGGAAATAGATAACAATATAGTCACTTATGTATAGTGCATACGAAAGTTGTAGTATTAATGTTGACTATCCATGTTCAAAGATATAGGAGGTTCTAAAATAAGTTGAGTATATATGACGATCCATGTTGAAATAGTTGATCGTTTAAAACGGGTTTGAGTTTCTTGATGTACCGGTACAGTGCCTCCTTAATTTTAATTTCAAAGTCTGTATAGCCGCTGTCTATGACACTAAAGTTGGTGATGTTAGCTGTTCGGCAGTCTATACAGTGAGTGATCATATGCTCATAGATTGCAGATTTGTCAGATAAGTGCTCCTTGACACTTGTAGCCAGATGTCTTTTAGTCTTACCGATGTAAGTGTGGTTCTTATCACAGGAACCTTCAAATGAATAGATGACATTGGCTTTAAGGATCATGGGGGTCTTATCTTTCAAAGAAAAGTAATTACCGACTTTAAACGTTTTTGAAAACTATAATACACTTCTTGTTAATGCCTCTAAAATGTTTAGTTAAGGATCTCTTGAAATTTAGTGAAGGGTGACCTATGAATGGAATGGTAATCATGTACTTACTGTCATCATCCTTATCCTGATTATCCACTTCAGAACTAAGTTTCTTATTGAGAAATTTGTTTACACACTCTTCCAAAATCCTGCTGGGATAACCATTATGGTATAAAATCTCTTTTAATTTGGAGACCTCTGTATGGAATAAGGACCAATTGCTGCACACAACAAATGCCCTATTAAGGATAAGGATGATGACAGTCATTTGTATGTGTCATGGTATGCCACTTGGTATATAGAGATGTCTCTCAAAACAAGTCACAGTATTTAAAGCTCTTCAATAGCAATATCTCTTCCGCTGCTCTTGGCGGACAGTGAAACTAGAACACTATTGAGTGGTTTTAGAGTTTTGTTGAGAAATTGACTTAAAATGTTATCCGTATCACTTCACCGATTAATTTTTCTAAAGAAGGATTGGGGATGAGGGAACTCTGATTTTTTTTTTTTTCGTGTGCTGAGATATATGTCACACCATGCATGCATCATCCATTTCGTCATCTAAAAGTTAGTTTTCAACATTTTCGTTATCCATCACCAGACTTGCAGTTGGGTCTGGACACGTACTCGTGTTCTAATGTATATATTACTATAGTCTATACTGATAACCTTCACTCGTATACTCGCCCGCAGATTTGACTTGAACTCGTACTCGGTATGGTTATTTGGAAAATCTACTAGTACTGGCCCTTATAGACTTGGACACACACTAATGACTTCAGGACACACACTAAGTTGCTTGTCGGCGTCCCCCTGTTTCATGCCGCCCTGTTTCATGTGATCCTACAAAACTTCACCCAAGCCCACACGATTCTTTGTCAACCCTATTCAATTTATCACAATGCTGTAGCAGTACTTCTTTCATTAACCCAACTTGTAGCCCAGTCTAGGTATAAGACTTAACAAAATCGTGCATATATGACAGACCCGAATGATTTTCTAAGGCAGGAATGTCTTTGATGTTGAAAATAAGAGGGTTGTAGATTTAGTCAGTTACACTGTCATGGACAAACAGGCGCCGATCGACAAAAGTACATATACGTCTGTGTTCGTTATAGTGTAAACTAAACAATCGTGACCTAAATTCTTGTTTTCCGAGCACTCTCCAGGCCCAATACGACGTAGTTGCTTATAGACACGCCCTTTTCTCTCTCCATATGCATAAAACACTTCACGTATCCACCCAGTTTATACGTTTTCGGCAAGCTTAGAAGGGATTAGACATGTATGTTATGATAAGGCACTAACCACCTAGAAATGTATGAGAAATACATGTAGAAATGTATGTAGAAATCACATGTCATTCACGACGACGTATTGTCGATACAAGTCAAACATTTAGTTGTAACCCGTACCCTGACATGACTAGTTTACCAATTTAAGCAGAGATATAAATCTAATTGCTCTACGTATCGTGTTTGAGACCAGACATGTCGATGGTCCCAAGGCAACTTGACGAAACACGGACGTCGCATTCGCCCCCGAGTCTAACGAGTGTGTGATTACGCGATATATATATATATATATATATATATATATATATATATATATATATATATATATATATATATATATATATATATATATATATAGCGCGCAAGATGACAAAGTCTGTCTAGTCTATGTAGAATTACCTTCACAAGACATTTAGAGTTTCACTGATTGACAATGAGTGGTAATCTTGCTAGTGTTAAAAGTTAGTATGAAATGAACCTCCCCCCCACTCCCCCCCCCCCTCATAAAAAGAGTGGAAAATTTCACATAATTTTATCACTATTAAAAAGTATGATTCTGGAGTTAGGATTCCCAGTCTAGTTTTGCTCAGTGTAGGGTTCACAAAAGACTGTAGTCTTGTTAACTCCAAAAACGGTATTGCTAGATTGCATAGCGGCTATACTAATAAATGATGTCAATTTGAAATCAGCGTTTTGTTGGCAATGAGATATAATGTAACTCCGTGGATTGCCCTCTTGTTACATGTTGATGATCTACACTACAGCCATCCATGGTATATTCAGGTGCGTATCCAGGGGGGGCGTTGGGGGCGCGCGCCCCCCGGGTAAGGAAAAGAGGAGAGAAAAAAAGAGAAGAAAAAAAGGGAAAAGGAGGGGGGAAAAAGAAAAGGAGGAGAGAAAGGATGGGAAAAGAAAAAGAAAAAAGAGAGAAAAAGGAGAAAGGGAGGGAGTAGAAGATAGCCAAGACTTCGGGAAGAGAAAGAGGAACAGTCATAGTTAAAGAACTGATCCCTATTATATACACAGGGTAGCCAGTGACAGATCAAGGATTACGGAGGGGGTGTGTGCCTCACCCTACCCCTTACACCAACAACTCCATTTTCGACGTTTTTTCCCCTCTCTCACTAATGTATCTATATAAATACTATATATGGTCTATCATAACGCGTGTGTGTGTATGGACGCCTTAAACAATTGTACAATTGTGCTATATGGAACCAATTGTGGCTGGTCTTGAACTCGAAGGGGTCGTCGGGAACATGACGCATTTCGGGAAGGGGCGACCGCCCCCCCCCCGAGCAAATTTTCTTTATGACATCGCTAGTAATTTCAAAATAGACAATGCTAATAGGTGCAACTTACAAGGCCTGGGAAGTGTCATTTCCAGCGATCTGGGAGGCATTTTCGGCAAACATTTTTCTTGTTCGCTTCGCGCCAACTCGTGGTGGCGCTTCGCTTAGATAGTTTGCATACAGGCTTCGCCCCTCCCTTGGCAATTACTCGCTACACGCCTGTTCGAATTTGTAAAGCAAAGAGCAGATATAACATCATATCAGTGAGCATTGAAATGCCTGTTCCACGATGAACAGCCTCAAAAACTATCTATGTGTGTAGTCGAAGGCGTAGCCCAATTGGATTTGGGGCTGTAACGACTTGCCCGAAAAAAGCCAAAATTTTTCGCGCGCTTTGCGCGCCTTCAACATATCGATGCCAATATCATATAAGCAAGCATCGGTCATTACATTGCATGGCATCGTGTACCGCACGGTCCGTGAAAGTAGCACAGTATACCGCCGGATGCTAATGTAAACAAGCAATTGTCTTATGTAGATGGAGAAAAAGCATACAGATCCATATATGTCAAACTCCCTTTTACAGTAGTAATGTCGGCCAATCTTGGAACTTTATTTTAATTACCAAGGAGATCATTTTTAAGCTATTCATTGCTATTTATTTTTCTCTCAGTAGGTGCCCGAAAAAAATGGGGAAAAATGGTTGCGGGGCGGGGGGCGGGGGGTGGGGGCTGCAGCCCTGCCTCCTACGGGACCTACGCCTATGTGTGTAGTGTTCGGTTTCGATATACCTGATATCGGAAATATCTCCTATTTTTCATTTCCTTCAACCAAGTTTTATAATAGCCATAATAAGAGGTTTTAATATTTCTACACCAATAAATTAACTGTGTCTGAATTTTCGAAAATTTCCTCACCAACATTCTTCATCATACTTTCCTCTACTCGTGCAATTTGTACCTGTCTATTAGGGATTGAAGGAGGTTTTTCCCTATTGGTTGTCCGTAGATTGAATTTTGTGCAACATTATGGGTATGTTTTGAAGTGATTTTTATTCACGAGAAATGTGAATTTTCAAATTCTCAACAAATAATGGGCTTAAAACCTTGAAAAGTGGGGCTTTCGGATATTGTGGGCCGTGACGTAGAATCGCCTACAAAAGCAATGATCCATAGGACATGCAATGAGGTCGAACATGATGTGTGACTGGTGACAATCTTCAAAAAGGTTATGGATGGAAAAAAAATTTGAGAAATACTTGGTTCTCAGGCAAAAGTGTACATTTGGTTGGTCATTTTCAAGCCCGAGAAGTGTCATTTCCGGTGGTCTGGGGGGTATCAAAACCAGAAATTTTCTTGTACGCTCCGCGCCAACCGATGGTGGCGCTCGGCTTAGATAGTAATTCGCGCCCCCCGGGTTAGAAAATCCTGGATACGCGCCTGTATTAATATGGGGAACTCTTGTTATACAATCAGTCTGCTTGCCGTTGTATTTTATGCATGTTATAAATGTCTCTTTTGTATCTGTTTTGAATATGCCGTTAAACCGTTTGTTAAAAGATATATGGCATATAGAGCCCTATAGGAAAGGTGGTGGTTAGAAGTGGAAACACCAATACGAATAGCAATGAACGGAGAGTATATAACCTCCTGTTCGGCTTCACATATTTTTCGCGTGTATTATACTTCTCGTGTATACCTACGCGTGACAATATGATCTAAAGACCCGAACTAGTATTTGCATTTAGCAAAAGCATGCAGTCAACATTTTGCTAGTTGTACTATACGCGAGAATAAAATAGGTGATATATTGTCCTGCAGAATTCTAGCTTGTTAAAAATCACTGAAGGGATTAAAGTATATCTGCATAGCTAATTAACAAGTAAAATAGTCAAATTCATCAGGCTTTCGGCGATTGTAACTAAGCATGTAGTCATAACGTAAGTTACCAAAATATATCTAGCCATGCAAGCGTATACTTCGCATATATATATCAATCAGGGGCAGAGCCCTGCAGGGTTTTAAAAAGGAAACCCGGGTAAATGTGTGGTCACGAGGTCGTTGAAGCCGACTCTCATGTGGACGGGGTTGGGGGAGGGGGGAGGGGAGGAGGCCATATATATATATATATATATATATATATATATATATATATATACTCCCACGACCCCCCCCCCCCATCTTTCCCGGTCGCCTTGTCAGGAACCTGCATGCATATATATTTTTGTACAAAGGCCTGTAATTAATCAGATCGTTATTACGACGGTAACCAGGAGCGAAGCCATCCTTTTTTATGTAAGGGGATAACAAATTCAGTCAGGAGACCTTAAGATTAAATAACGCATTTACATTGATATTATACTTCAGGACATCCCATAATCTGTATCCTCTGTTACTGTTCCATTTCTTGTTTTTTAATTGGTGGGTGCACAAGATCTAGGTGTCATCCGTTTTGGGGACGAGGTCTAAGAGGGAGGGTGAAATCGGTAAGGTGGCTTATGAAGCCAAATTTTCAATGCCAAATGAAGAAAGACTATCCCTAGAATAGGCTTTTATACTTCACAAATGGTAGATATATCGGAACGAGGAGGTGATGCGGGTTGACCCGGAGGAGGATGGGTCAAGGGAGCGCAGTGCTAAAATATTACCACTTATTAGGCTAAGTAAATGGCCAAGCACAGTATTAGTCGAGTCAAGACAGGTAAGACAGAGGCGCAGTAAAATCTGTAATTAATTAGCTGTGCAGCAAATTGCTTCAACAACTAAACCAGATAGCCCATTATATAGACTCATTGGAAGAATTTGTAGCGTAATTCTCGACACTAAAACCCAGTTACAGTACACTTTGCTGGGAGACCATTTTCGGCCATTCGACGGCGCGTGATCCTCTCTCGCCTATGATGTAATACTAGTACTGATATTTTTATACATGACACAAGTTGTTCCTACATACTTGGAATGCTGCATCAATGGGAAACAAAACTAGTACTGTCATGTAAACAGTTCCCCGGGAAGTGGTTTATACGTAAGGCGCATTTCTTCGCAACAAGTCGGTCTGTTGTATTTATATAAAATATACATACAGCATCGGAAAGGCCTACAGTTTATTGTATGTACAGTACGTAAATAAACCTTTTCCTGTGTGTATACCAAGAATACTGACATATATTCAGTAAACTATATAACCACAAACTGTACAGCACTTGTGAAATATCCCAGACATTGAAAAATATATGTATATATATATATATATATATATATATATTTTATATATATATTATATTTTCACCCACATAATCTCAAGAGTTCTATTGTTTACAGCCAATGCCTTAAACTTTAACGCATTTGCTCCAACCCATGTGATTTTAAACACCAGGTATCCATATTAACTGGTTATTTCTTGAACGTCGGATACCCCCTTCACTTAATTAGACAGGGTATTTCCAGGGCCGACAAGTTGAGCCGTGAGGACTTATTAAAATACAAGTCTAAAAGTCCCAACACACGCATTCCGTTCGTTACCAGTTACAACCCCCTCATCAAATCTTTCATTCGCTCCATCAAACAGGAATTTGCTGTATTTCAAGACGATCAGTCTGTAGGAGAATCGTTTAAGGTACCCCCCATGCTAGCATTTCGTCAACCCCCCAACCTTAAATTTCTTCTCACTTCCTCCAGACTCCCCCGCTCAGTTTCCACCTCCGCAGGCAATTTTCCTTGCGGTAAACCTAGATGCCAAATTTGCCCCCATATTACCCCAGGCACCGTGGTCAAGATTCCCAATGTTGACTTTAGTCTTAGACCCCCTTCCCTCTCTTGTGATTCTATTAATGTTATTTACATTTTCTATTGTGTACTTTGCAAAGAGGGCAATTATGTAGGTGAAACAGGCTCTCGATTCCGCTTACGTTTTAATAATCACAAAAAATCTATTCGTGATAATTTTGCAGGATTCCCAGTGTCCGAACATTTCAATCTTCATGGTCATTCTCTAAAAAACCTAAAATGTATTTTAATTGCCTCGAACTTCAAATCAACTACTGAACGTAAACGTAAAGAAATCGATTGGATCTTTCGTATTAAGTCTCACATCACCGGCCTCAACAAAGACTTGGGACCCCTTAACAACTATCAGTTCTACAAGCATATGTAATCCGTTCTTTGCTCCTTAATCCGCTTCCTGTATAGTCATGGTTTATTTGGTTTTAATTCCATCATTGCAACTTACACTTATCTAGCGTCATACTGTCACATTTTGTACTTCTCATTCGACTGCCAAGTGTTGCTGACGAAGGTCCCAGGGGGACCGAAAATTCCAATATATTTTCTAAAACTTACTCCTTATTTGTCAATTATGAGTCATATCTTATTTCTCTGGTTTTCTCTAATAATATTTTCTTTTGGAGTAAACGTGGATTTTCGTTATATTATATATATATACATATATTTTTCAATGTCTGGGATATTTCACAAGTGCTGTACAGTATATATATATATATATATATATATATATATATATATATATATATATATATATATATAGAGTAGGTTGGCGTCTATCTTGGCGCAGAGTGCTCTATGTCCATTGGACAGAGCGGAATATATGTTGATACTAGATGAGACTAGTGGAACACTAGTAGTTGTAACTCGGAGTTTCACGCTTTGTAGCGATCTTCAGACAACTCTGTTGAGTTGTCTGAAGATCGCTACAAAGCGTGAAACTCCGAGTTACAACTACTAGTGTTCCACTAGTCTCATCTAGTATCAACATATATATATATATATATATATATATATATATTTATATATATATATATATAATACGCCGTTCTTTTATGTAAAATTTAAAGATTTAAGCGCTCTCGTAAAAGAATAAGATTAGGTCAAGTTCTCAAATTAACTTGAGATTGGCCTAAAAAAAAAGAAGCAAGTTTTCACCTCTTCCCTAGTTATACCCTTCTCTACGTCATGTCATTATCACTTCAGTGGGCGATTAAGTGGGCTTTTAATGTGTCCGTGTTTCATCCAAAAGGCTCCGTTACATGGTAAAACCATATGGATGGCGTTACCCATTACTATCTATTTTGGCTACACCCCTTTTACCATATATAACTCACCCTTGTTTTTAACTCTTTTTTTTATTTGCTTCATTGGGTAGTTGCAAATATCAGAAGGTCAGTGTGATAGTTTAAAATCAACTCACAATAAACCACCCACGGAATATGGGTTGATAATAAATCGGCTGCATTTTTTGGAATAACAAAAAGAAAAACTATACAAAGTTTAATTGACCAACAAGATAGATGTAAACATCTAAATCACTTCACCACTTATACACCCACTACAACAACGGTACAAAGTTTACTGGCCTCCTTAGACCACCACGCACGCAACTGATAATTGTTTCGGTGGCGAAACATAAACTAAAAGTTTGTTTAAACTCAAACTTTGTAAGTGAAGACGGTGGTATATATCCAACTTGATACACTGGGATACATATATAGTGCAGTTTTTGTGGTAGGTGAGTTAACCAGTTTTTCCTTTGCTTCTGTAACTATTATGGCTTTGTCGTGGTTATTATATATTGCCACGCCTGCCCCTAGCCCTCCCCCTCCCCTCGCCCTCCCCTCGCCCTTCCCTCCCTAAACTTTACCCTCTTTAATTTGCACTCTACAAATGAGCGTGACATGTGATCTACAAAAGTAAAATTGAAATGACTGGTGTTTTAGTTTGCCTCCTAATTCATTCTGTATACTCTTAATCCATGTTGTTTACTATCAAAGACTACCACTGTACACCGAATACATATGCGTAACCCAAATGTTTAATTGGCACCAACCGTTGCGTCAAAAAGAGGTCAATGTACATTTAAACTTGTAAATCCTATAGTAACCCAAGAGAATTTGCTTATAAATATCTCACTCAAAACTATGATGCTGAAAAGTTATAAGAATAAAATATCGACTGCAAATGCCAAAGACCGTCGGGACCAATTTAATTCAGAGGTTAGATTCATGTGATCGGTGTGGTTGAAGACTGGTTGCCTACTAAAAGCAAAACTTTGAGCTTCATTTATTGCCAAAAAAGGTTGCAAATTGTCCCATTGTTCTTGTTATTGTTCTTGTGGTTAGTTCTAAATCTTGTTCTAGAATTGCGCTTTTTCGGGCTCGTTTTGGTCACGTTCGCGGACCTGGTCTTCGTCTATAGTATGTATCGATCTCCGTGTGGCGTACGAAGGTACTTTTGAGTGGGGGGCTGAAGACTGATGGCCGGCCTGGGGGAGGGGTCTAAGTGGAGGGGGTGTCCCCCTCCCCTTTGGATTTTTTTTGCATTTCCAGGTGGCCTCAGATGCAATTTGGTGCAATATAGCACACTTCAACACCCACTCCATTTTGTAAATAATTTTGCATTTTCACCTGGCCTTAGATGCAATTTGGTGCTCCAAATGAGATTTTGTTCTGATTTGGAAATGAAAAAGGGGTTTTCTGACTTGCGGAGCGGGGGGGGGGGGGGGGGCGGAATGATACCTTGATTAAATATGATACTTCAAAAGGAAACGTTCGGGAATTGTTAACGTTACAGGATACGAACCGAATATTAAGGAAACTTGAGGATGGATCAGTGTTTTAGGGGTTAGGTTGGATAGGTTTGATAGTTAACGTTCGGGCAATGTTAACGTTACGGGATACGAACCGAATATTGAGGAAACTTGAATTCGTGGTTAAATTGACTACATATGTCATTACATATGTGGTTACATTGATACAGTGGTTACATTGATTAAATGTAGTACTTCAATATTAGGGACGGGTTTTATATTTTATATTTTTTTTCAAGTTAATAAGGAAACGTTCTGGAATTGTTAGTCAGTAGGATGGATCAGTGTTTTAGGGGTAAGGTTTGATATGTTATTATAAAAACCGATTCCCCTTTGTTTGTATAACATTAGATTAACACTGTGTAGAACTAGATAAACACCTAACTGTTGTGATTTATACCCTTGATTAATGCCTGGCGGACTTGATAAACGCTTGACCGAAGTCATCAAGCAGAACAATAGCTGTGGATTAATAAACCACGAACAATAGGCCTCCGATTAACGTCTGGTTGACCGGATTAACTCTTGGCTGAGCAGAACAATAACTGCGGATTACTGACTCACAAAGACAATGTCAACAATCAAATTGAACTAGTGAAATAGAAACAATGATATTATTCCACACCGATTCCTCTTTGTTTATATAATAGTATAACTTCCATTGTATGCGTAACCGCCTAAAGTAATGTAATACTACAACCCAAAATAAATCAAATTGAACTAGTGAAATAGAAACGGTGATATTATTCCACACCGATTCCCTTTGTTTGTATAATAATATAACTTCCATTGTATGCGTAACCGCCTAAAGTAGTGTAATCCTCCCATTATACCCGAAATAACTGCTCAGAGTCCGATCGATATCGAGTGGACCTCACTTTATTTACCTACCACGAAGTGACATAACCCAAAATAAATCAAATTGAACTAGTGAAATAGAAAAAGTGATGTTATTCTGACTGAATATTAGTATAAAAAAAAAGGTTGGGCGAAATGACCAGGCTGGTTGGGCGAAATGACCATGCTGGTTGGGCGAAATGACCATGCTGGTTGGGCGAAATGACCAGGCTGGTTGGGCGAAATGACCAGGCTGGTTGGGCGAAATGGCAGTTGGGCGAAATGGTTGTTGGGCGAAGTGACCAGAAAGCGTTTTTTGGCAACAAAAATTTTACCTCATCAATCTTAATGAGTGGATGGGGCTTAAAGGATTGGTTCAGGTGTTTGACGTGTCTATTTTGTATGAAAGAGCACAAAAAGACAAAAAGAACAGTGAAGAAACTACCATGATAGCATGCTCTGTTAAGGAGATATGACACTTTGAATATATCAAAATTTCTTTGAAAACGACTGGTGTAGAAAGACTTACTGTGAGGGTGTGACGTCACATCATCACTTCCTTAACCATTGTGAAAATATTTCTTTAAAAATTATTTACATTTTTTAACACATTTGAAAATAATATAATCAAAAATTCTTCAGATGTTTTATCTCAAATACTTCCTTTGACAAATATGAGATCTCCTGACACATCTTTTGGTTGAAAGTCATGAAATTATCACAAAATATTTAGAGAAAAAACAAAGACTTTTCAGGAATGTGAGGATGTGACATCACAGCTAGTCAGATTTCAGCAGTTTCTACACAATCTTATAAAACTTTACACTTGAATATCTCTTCAACCGAAAAAGATATTTGAACAGTTTATTCACCATTGCCGTTTCTTTTATTGTCCTCTCTCATATACCATAAACATGTATGAGAACTGAACCAATCCTTTAATGGGTCATAGACAAAAACAGCTTGTAAACACGATATCTCAACAAATACAAGTAAAATTAATGTCATACTTGGTAGGTAGATGACCTACGATGAGTAGATGTGTCCTATTGTTTTTGGTTGCCATCTCATAAATATTAATCAGTGGTCAAGGACTTACAGTAAATTCTTAAAATGTCAATATCTCTGCAACTGTTTGCTGTGGATTTAGTTGTACGTGGTACGATGATGTATCTATATACATATTCTTTGCAACAACAATTTTGAAATCATTAATATTCATTATGGGTGGGACTTTGTAGGAAAATTGTCAAAAACAGCTTGTGAACATGATATCTCGACAACCACAAGTTGAATCAATGCCATACTTGATAGGTATAGATGCCATGTGGTAAGTAGATCGTGTGTGGTTGCTTTCTGGTCACTTCGCCCAACAACCATTTCGCCCAAGTGCCATTTCGCCCAACCAGCCTGGTCATTTCGCCCAACCAGCCTGGTCATTTCGCCCAACCAGCATGGTCATTTCGCCCAACCAGCATGGTCATTTCGCCCAACCATTTTTTTACTCATATTCAGTCAGAATAATATACTTTCTCTATTTCACTAGTTCAATTTGATTTATTTTGGGTTACCAGGCTGGTTGGGCGAAATGGAAAGCTTAGGCGAAATGGCAGTTGGGCGAAATGGTTGTTGGGCGAAGTGACCAGCTTCCGTGTGGTTCCCATACCGTGAATGTATAATGAATGGACAAGACTTAACGTTAAATTTGGTTCATGTTAGTATGGTGATGTTGGCACGAAATAAGCACATTTTCATGACATTTGTTATACTTGAGTCCACATATAGGAGACGTTTTATGGCACATAATATTTAGCCAATGACTCACAAGACCTCTGACTTTTGTTTTATGTAAATGTCTCTAGCGCCATCACTTTGTTACCTTGCTGGTTTTTACCTAATAACCCGCCTAATTAAATTTTAGAAAACTCTTTTGTTCGATAGTAACAATAATTACATCGAAACAAGTTGTTTAGCTATTCGAATATTTCCGAAAAAGTTATTTTTAAATCTTATTTTTAATTACCACATATCCACCTGTTTGCCAAGTTAAATAAGAAGATGGATTCCTCCTATTGTTAAAAGCGAATGCCAATCTTTTTATGTCAGGTTCGTGAAGACTCCATGAATCAGTGGCGGAGCGTCCATACAGTCAGGGGGGGGGAGGGCGGATGCCCCCCTGACGGACTCAAATGGACTGCTGGCGCCCTTTTCAGCTTTTTACTACTTTTTACTTATTCGCGATCATGACTTTTTTATTGCGCTCTCATCTACCTATGGACATTTGTCACATTTTGTTGGTGTAATTTTCTGACAAAATGGCGATGACACCTATTTATTCTTCGTTTATCTGCAAATTAGCAAGGCCGGTAAAGGGTCATTTCCTGCGATCTAGGGAGTATCTTTACTCAAAAAATTTCTGTAAAAATTTGTTCTGCCAACCTATGGTGGCGCTCCGCTTAGATAGTGTCGAAAGCGCCCCTACAGACCATTCTCGCCCCCCTGACCAATACCCCTAGCTCCACCACTGCCATGAATTGTATGCATATGAAGCACACAAAGAAACTATCAAATCGTTGTTCAATCATTCTATTCTTTGTTGAGTTATTCTTGGAAAGAAATCAAACCAAAATGCTACATCACCCAAATGTGTTTAAAGAATAAGAAACATATTGGTTAGAAGGGTGCTTCCTTAAAAAACAAGAAGAATTTCAAACCTCATTTTATTGACCACATATCCACCTGTTTGTCAAGTTCAATAAGGATGTGGATTCCTCCTATTGTTAAAAGCGAATGCCAATCTTTTGATGTCGATGTTCGTGAAGGCTCCATGGGAGTGTCTGCAGTAAATTAAGTTTAGAAAATTCTTTTGTTCGATTCTTAAAATGGTAAATCTAAACAAGTTGTTTAAGCTATTCAAATATTTTGCCAAAAAGTTACTTCAAACGTTATTTTGTTGTCAGGTTCGTGAAGGCTACATGGGCGTATGCGGTTAACTGAATTGTATGCATATGGAGCACAAAAGGACACTTTCAAATCGTTGTTCAATCATTCTATTCTCTGCTGAGTTATTCTTGGTAAGAAAGAAAAAAGGGAAAATGATACATCCCCCAAATGTGTTGAAAGCATAACAAACATATTGGTTAGAAGGGTGTTACCCATTCAAATGCAACCCTTAATTGAGCTTAAACTTACAGGCCATCAGTATTGGCCCCTAACATTGTTAACATGATCACATTTCCAAGAACAAAGTTATCAAAGTATACTTTTTGGAAGTTTAAAATCACACCCACTGCACGTACTCCCAAGTTTTGCTAGATATTTAAAAAAAAAGTGTTAAATTTCTCTGAGATAAAAATGCTCTGCAGGTGAAAAAAAAAATATTGAAGATTGAACATCAGTGACCATTAACAGATTTTCTAGCATATATTGGAGTAATGGTAATGCCAGTTAAGTTGAAATATGAAATCAAAGCTCTAGTAAAATTTATCATCGTCAAGCCTTCGTTTTTGTTTAGGTTAGAACGCTTTCCCTTTTATTAAACTTACTCAAGTCGTCGATCTTTTTGTTTTGCATAAAAAACCAAATCGCGATGTCCCAAAACAGGATACAATATTTACCTCTATGTTTTAGGGCATAGTTTCAGTGTAAGCGTCCCCTATGTGACAACATTGGAGAATGGTGAATGTTGGCGGGTACATCACAAACACATCCACCCACCCCGCCTGCGAATTTTTTTCCCTGAACCTTTCGGACAGTGTACGTGGAGTTTAGCCAATCAGAGCGAGGCTGTGTTGATGACATACTACTCAGTAAAGATGGTCAGTCGGGTAAATGCGTCGCTTCAATAACATAAGGTGGAAAACGAAAGACCGCGAGTTCGAGCCCCTGTGTGGATTTTCCCCCCACTTTTTCTCATGTCCAAGTAGTTATGTCCAAGTATTATATTATGAATTGAAAATCGATATTATAAGTTACGTCATGGTTTTAGTGCATGGTCATCTTATATATATGTGTACAAATATTGCTGTGTACATGTATGTAAACTGTAAGTACGTAACATACTACTGTACCAGTACTACCGTACTGAGTACAGTGTCATGTCCATCTGAAGACATTGTCAATTTGTACATCAGACAGCGATCATACATCGCCGTTTTTCAACAAAGAAACCGATGTAAACGTCACGTAAGTTGTGCACAATGATTCAGTATAATGTCATTATTGCAAGGCCTACATACCTTAATACTATCTGCTGTAGTACAACAATTATGTTGACTTATCGAATGTGATTTCCCCACTTCAACCTTTGGTAAGCAAACCGCCATCTTTACTGAGTATACGTTAGTACGTCATCAACACAGCCTCGCTCTGATTGGCTGAACTCCACGTACACTGCCCGAAAGGTTCAGGAAAAAGAAATTCGCACCCCGACCACTCCCCGTCTGTTTTGAAAATGTGTTTCGTAATACTTCATTCGTGTTCTACGCCGACGGACACATTATCATGTATAGTTTGAACCTAATATTCATTGTAATATCACAATGGTTTGCGGGAGTAAAGTTACTCCACATGAATATACTTCACATATGAATATAATGTTGTGAAACTGCATTTCACACTCCAATCTGTTTAAACGATTTATAATCCATTGAATATATTCTTCAGTGCTCACCCAACAATATCGTCAATATCGGGATCAGCAAAAAAAAAAAGGGGGGGGGGGAATGTTTCTCTCCGATTGTTTCTACCCCTGGCGTATTATCACCACTAAATTCTCTTCAACCGGATGTATAAATGAATGATCCTTTAACCCTCTCTCTGGTTCATTTTTTCCTTTTTCTTCTTCTTCTTCTTTTACCCCCAGGCCTCAATTCAAGAACGACCGAAAATCACCAAAAGCCACTGGTGTTGTAGCGGCTAATTCGAGTCCGTAAATAGCGATTAATTGCTCTGCCCAAGAGCAAATTGGCAGCGTTTTTACAGTCACTGGTTAAGAACAACGCTTCGGTAACTATCGCATGTTTGAGGATTCGACCTTTCTTTTTTTCTTCTTCTCTCGATATAATTATTTGGATTAATTCGCCCAGGACGAAAAAGCAGTTGAACCACTCGAATTAATTAATCATCTCCACTGATTGATTGGAATTAAATCATATAGAGTAAATTGACAATAATATTTGGCTGGGAACTTTGCCGCGACCTAGTTTTGTAAGACGTTACACAGTTTATATTTCTTTCCTTAGCCACAAAAAAAAAAAAAAAAAAAAAAAAACTTGCGATATTTTGACCTAAAACACCTTTTTCGTTCCCCCCATTTAAGAACCCCGATCATGAAACAATATGTCTGACACAAACTCATCAGCGATAATGATGGAGAATGAACCGAATACATTCTCAATAAGGCTCCTCAAACGGCCGCCTCATGGATTGGGCTTCATAGTGCGCAAGCGCAAAACAAACCCACCGGTGGTCATCTCAGACCTCATACCAGGGGGTGTGGCTGAACAAAGCTGCCTAGTTCAAGTTGGAGATGTACTGTTAGCTGTTAATGGTGTCCAATTAACCGATGTACCCTACAACACCGCCTTGGAAGTCCTACGTAGTGTACCCATGGACTCACCTTGCGTTCTTGTGCTACGAGGACCCGACGGGTTTAAGACCAAGTTAGAGACATTAATGTCCCCCGACGGTTTGGTTCAGGTCATTCGCCTAACAGAACCAGAGGACCACATTAGCCGAGATCGAAACCAAAATTTGACTCCGAAAAAGCAACCCCGCAAAAATGGCCCACGTTCCCCGGGACACACAGCGAACATGTCCTGGCCGCGCAACACTCATGCCAACGTGGACAGTATCGCGAACGTTTACAACCAATCCCACACCCACAACGGTTCAGTTCATTACGGTGTCCCAGCCAGCAACAGGGGAAGGAGTACGCCGGAGGGGAGTCCCTACAGGTACGGGAGGAGATCCCGCAGGGACACCACCAGGTCACCCGCGCGCAACATTAACAGCATGCCGACAAGCCCTATGCGCAGCTACAATCCTATCCGCGATTCCTCCCCATCGACTTGTATCTGTCGAGGTCATTTCATGAATACGGAACCTCAACAAGTTCTGGCCTGGAATGGAACTTTCCCCCGTGACGTGTACAACATGAGGATATCCCCGGAAGAGATTTACTTCGACAGCCCCCGCACCTCGATTGACTATGACCTTGAGAATGAACGCATTGTTATGAATGGGGTGGCAAATCACACCCCCTCTGTCATCGGTGAACCCTCCGAGCTAGTAACCGAATCGATTGGTACACAATGGCCTGAGCCAATCATCACAGCAAAGAATAAAGGGGAGAGCTCAAGCGACGAATGGGCAAAGTCCGAGAACGGAATCACCATATCGGGCAAAGCCAACACCGGTGTGGCCAACAGCGGTATTTCACAAGTGGATGACGTAGGCGGTACTCATGAACAACACGTCGTTGATGCCGAGGACAAACAGAGAAAGGTCGCGACGAGAGGGGATCAAACAGGTACTACTATTACTACCAGTGGGATTAAAGAGCAGGAGATCGCAAATTCAGTGCAAAGTAGTAGGCTGCCGGAGGGTACAATGGGAGCAGGTTGTTCGACCGTACCCAAAACCGGAGTTGTTTCAATAACACCGTCGAGCACGGAGACTAGCACTGCGACGATTAATCAAGTTAATTTACAGCACGTTGGTAATGATAAACAAAATGGCATTACTGTTGCCCAGAGCGAGACACATGGAATTACGGATACCCCGGAGAAGAAACCGACGATTGCGCGTCAAAACGCCGTGAATCGGCAACAGACGAAGGAGACCACAACTCGTAATACTACTACTACTACCACTACTGGGGAAATGATAAACGGACATAGCAACGGTACTACAGATAGTCATGATATGGTACTGGAGGAGCAAGTCATCAAACAGAATGGGGGGCTGCCGATAACTGCCGATAACAACATGCGAGAGGTAAAACTCAACGACGCAGGGGTGCAGACGGATACCTCTGAAGTTAAGCAGAACGGAGAGGTAGAAGAAAAGGAGAGCGAGTCGGACACATCACAGGGTACGCATGGGGCCGTGTGTGCCCGGGAGAAGTCCAAACAGAAGTACGTCAGAGTCACGAATCTGATAGATGGGAAACAGTTTACGGATACACTTCATCAAAAGACTTACATCGTAAGTTGACCAAATTTTTCTTATCTTTATTTACGTTTGCTTCTTTCTTTAACTTTTCTTTTTCTTGTCCTTCTGTCTCTTTTCCTGCAACTTTATCGGTTACAGTCTTATCTTATTGGTTTTGTCCCCCCCCCCCTTTACTATTTTTCCACTTCGTTTTCATTTATGGGCCTCCCTTTATTCATACATTAATGACAATTTTTTTTAGATTAATAAATACAGATGGTACCGTGTTCTGATATATTGTTAAAGGGGTATTCCGATGGCGGCAGATAATTTGATACATGTTAAAGAAAACTATTCCACATAGTCACTGATATACTTGCAAACACCTTCTCAAAAATATTGTCGTTTTAACTTGGTTGAAAGTAACCTTTTTTGTTAAACCCGTTTAAACCCCTCGAATCTTCATTCGAGTGGATCATATATGCAGGTAGTCTGTGATATCATAATGGCCAATGTTTCTTGAAAAGTTTTACTCTCCTTTGATAATGCTCTTATCATGTTTGCTTAGTTGTCGAGGCTTAGTGTATTTAGAAATTCATCCGTCAAAATGCAAATTTCAAATAGAAATATTAATTTTCTTCTTATGTGAACGAGTTAATTTAAATATTATAGAAAAAACACAAACTCATTTTCAGCTGAATTGCGGGGATGATTTTTATTCATTGTGCTCATGTCAGATGCATTCACAAAATACCATCGAATTTACAACAACAAAAAATATATCTTCGCCAAAAAAACTTCCATAAAGATATGGTTGTGAACTATCATGGGTTCATAAAATGTCCAGCAATTTTATGCAGCCATCAATTTCAGCCACCTGTTTGTCGATTTAAATAGATTTGCTTCCTTTGCACGTAACTTTTACATTAATATCACATAGAGTTTATAAATAAACGCTTAATAAGGTATTGACGATATGCAACACTAATAACACTAGCAAATCTATGTCACCATTATCCAAACATCATCAGATTTAAATACTGTTGAATTTTGTGTAATCTTGGGATTTTAAAAAGAGTGACAGGCTTGTTAACAACCCAATTAATGCTTCTCATACGTACCATGGTGGAAAAGTTAGAAGAAACAAACGTCACAAAAATATTTACTACTAGTTGATTAATATCACAGACTAATGAACATTTTGATTTCTTACAATGTTTTGTCTATTGTTTCTGCATGGGGATTTCATTTGGGGAATAATTATAGAGGTTACTGAACTGCGACAGTGACTTAGCGATTTTGAATATATACATTTCACTAAAATGTTAAGTAATCACATCCGATACGCAATTGAATAATAAAACAAGTTCAAGTTAAAAACAAGTTTAGTACTCTAAACTCGTAATTTCCTTCCTTTCAATTTCCAACTAATTGCTGTAATCGGAATACAGGTTTAACCCACTTCCTTTCAGTCAAGAAGGAACTCTGAAATCACAGAAACGGGCAGAAAGACACACACACACACATGTTTGTATTACATTCCAACCGAGGACCCCATCGTATTTTCCATTGTTCAAATCCACGTACCCTAACCTTAACAATACCCCATACAATAGAATTCTTCCGAGGACGTGGTGATTCTTTAGAAATCACAACCGAGGACCTGAAATTCTTTTGTTCAAGTCCTCGGTCAGATAGCAAAACAAACGCACACAGACAAACAAACACACAAGAAGAAAGGACCTGAAATAAGTCTAATCTTGGATATTAGTTTAGGTTACAATAATGTAAACAGTCCGTAAAAACGTCAGAGGCAAATCCTCATATACTCTTTGCAAAATACACCGTTTGTTGTCGTAACACCGGTCCCTCTTTGTCGACACTCCCCCCCCCCCTCCCCCTCTTTACCCTCATATATCCCGATCTTAAAGAGAAGTCCATCTTATCTCGTATCTGCGGCAGGTGTGTGTATACCACGAAAGACGATTTAAAAATAAAAGATATCTTCGCCAAAAAAACTTCCATAAAGTTATGGTTGTGAACTATCATGGGTTCATAAAATGTCCAGCAATTTTATACAGCCCATCAACTTCAGACACCTGTTTGTCGATTTAAATAGATTTGCTTCCTTTGCACGTAACTTTTACATTAATATCACATAGAGTTTATAAATAAACGCTTAATAAGGTATTGACGATATGCAACACTAATAACACTAGCAAATCTATGTCACCATTATCCAAACATCATCAGATTTAAATACTGTTGAATTTTGTGTAATCTTGGGATTTTAAAAAGAGTGACAGGCTTGTTAACAACCCAATTAATGCTTCTCATACGTACCATGGTGGAAAAGTTAGAAGAAACAAACGTCACAAAAATATTTACTACTAGTTGATTAATATCACAGACTAATGAACATTTTGATTTCTTACAATGTTTTGTCTATTGTTTCTGCATGGGGATTTCATTTGGGGAATAATTATAGAGGTTACTGAACTGCGACAGTGACTTAGCGATTTTGAATATATACATTTCACTAAAATGTTAAGTAATCACATCCGATACGCAATTGAATAATAAAACAAGTTCAAGTTAAAAACAAGTTTAGTACTCTAAACTCGTAATTTCCTTCCTTTCAATTTCCAACTAATTGCTGTAATCGGAATACAGGTTTAACCCACTTCCTTTCAGTCAAGAAGGAACTCTGAAATCACAGAAACGGGCAGAAAGACACACACACACACATGTTTGTATTACATTCCAACCGAGGACCCCATCGTATTTTCCATTGTTCAAATCCACGTACCCTAACCTTAACAATACCCCATACAATAGAATTCTTCCGAGGACGTGGTGATTCTTTAGAAATCACAACCGAGGACCTGAAATTCTTTTGTTCAAGTCCTCGGTCAGATAGCAAAACAAACGCACACAGACAAACAAACACACAAGAAGAAAGGACCTGAAATAAGTCTAATCTTGGATATTAGTTTAGGTTACAATAATGTAAACAGTCCGTAAAAACGTCAGAGGCAAATCCTCATATACTCTTTGCAAAATACACCGTTTGTTGTCGTAACACCGGTCCCTCTTTGTCGACACTCCCCCCCCCCCCCTCCCCCTCTTTACCCTCATATATCCCGATCTTAAAGAGAAGTCCATCTTATCTCGTATCTGCGGCAGGTGTGTGTATACCACGAAAGACGATTTAAAAATAAAAGATATCTTCGCCAAAAAAACTTCCATAAAGTTATGGTTGTGAACTATCATGGGTTCATAAAATGTCCAGCAATTTTATACAGCCCATCAACTTCAGACACCTGTTTGTCGATTTAAATAGATTTGCTTCCTTTGCACGTAACTTTTACATTAATATCACATAGAGTTTATAAATAAACGCTTAATAAGGTATTGACGATATGCAACACTAATAACACTAGCAAATCTATGTCACCATTATCCAAACATCATCAGATTTAAATAATGTTGAATTTTGTGTAATCTTGGGATTTTAAAAAGAGTGACAGGCTTGTTAACAACCCAATTAATGCTTCTCATACGTACCATGGTGGAAAAGTTAGAAGAAACAAACGTCACAAAAATATTTACTACTAGTTGATTAATATCACAGACTAATGAACATTTTGATTTCTTACAATGTTTTGTCTATTGTTTCTGCATGGGGATTTCATTTGGGGAATAATTATAGAGGTTAATGAACTGCGACAGTGACTTAGCGATTTTGAATATATACATTTCACTAAAATGTTAAGTAATCACATCCTATACGCAATTGAATAATAAACAAGTTCAAGTTAAAAACAAGTTTAGTACTCTAAACTCGTAATTTCCTTCCTTTCAATTTCCAACTAATTGCTGTAATCGGAATACAGGTGTTACTCACTTACTTTCAGTCAAGAAGGAACTCTGAAATCACAGAAACGGGCAGAAAGACACACACACCCACACATGTTTGTATTACATTCCAACCGAGGACCCCATCGTATTTTCCATTGTTCAAATCCACGTACCCTAACCTTATCAATACCCCATACAATAGAATTCTTCCGAGGACGTGGTGATTCTTTAGAAATCACAACCGAGGACCTGAAATTCTTTTGTTCAAGTCCTCGGTCAGATAGAAAAACAAACGCACACAAACAAACAAACACACAAGAAAAAAGGACCTGAAATAAGTCTAATCTTGGATATTAGTTTAGGTTACAATAATGTAAACAGTCCGTAAAAACGTCAGAGGCAAATCTTCATATACTCTTTGCAAAATACACCGTTTGTTGTCGTAACACCGGTCCCTCTTTTGTCGACACTCCCCCCCCCTCCCCCTCTTTACCCTCATATATCCCGATCTTAAAGAGAAGTCCATCTTATCTCGCATCTGCGGCAGGTGTGTGTTTACCACGAAACACGATTTAAAGCAGCTGGGTGCGCATATACCAATAAATTCCCGCCACTTTTATACTAACAGTATGCTGTACTAAGCCTTCCGAATATTTGTCGGAATAAGAATGTTATTAATTAAAAAAAAAGACATTAATTAAACATCAGGGACTTACATTTTATATATGTGAATCACTTAAATCAGCCATTAAGTGTACGAGTTTAAATATTTCGTCGCCCAAACTGTGTTTTGTTTTGTTTGATTATGATCGCTATTAATCACATTGTATGTTAAAAACCCAAAAAATAACAAATCTTAAATTTGAAGAAATTTCGAGTAGTTTCCTTGTCTTCACTTGATTGATACTTGAAAAGTGTTATTGCTTTAGGTATTTGCTATTGAACATTATTGTTTAAGGTATTTGCTACGGAACAATGTCGAAAAGGATTGGACAAATTCAATCAAAATTTGTGCAAACAGTTGCTGAAATGTGGCACTTTACGTTGGAATATGCTTCAAAACTCACTACATCTTACTTTGTGTAGTATTAAGTAAGATTAAGTACCCGGCACATTCCACTAGTGAGCCCGTATATTAAACTCAGCGTAATAGAATATTCTAACATAATTCATCGACTTTTAGTTGATCATTATAAAGTGCAAGACTAATGTCACGCGTTCGTGGATATCTACGATAAGTATAGACCAAAAAAATAAGTTGAGTCCAGCTGTGTTTGACTCTCCGTTAATTGTATTCCGACTATGTGTGTGTCCGCCTTCCAACCCGGATCGCATAACCCTCTATTGTATACCACGTAAGCGGCAAATACAATAGCAAAGACAAGAAATGGGACGGTTAAAAGTATAATATGCATAAAATACAAAGGCAAGCAGACTAGATTGCACGACATGGATGGCTGTATATATCTATACAACCTGTAACACTATAGGTATATATCACTGAAACTGCGGCCTTCACTTGTGCTCGTAAGTTAAACCAACGGGAACTTTGAAATTCCCTACTTGTACAAGTGATTAATGCTGTTGCACACTTTATTCGAGTCTGATATACATGCAGGCATTCCATGGACCGGCAAGATCGAATCGAAAAAGATACAATTATGTCATAAAGTTTGTAAATTCGGGCTGGCAAAGGTAAACAAAGGTCACAGTATTTCACTATGTTATAGACATAACAATTTCTGGAAATTGACTCAAACCACTTGATAATGCTCGTTTTATCTAGAGTATCGTCCAATGGCTGTACAGACACATACATCACGGGTATATAACTAGCAGTGAATATGTCTGTATATATATGTATATATGTATATATATCAGATTTGAGTAGTATAGCTTTTCTTCCATGTAGAGATTACATTGGTCGGGAGCTGCGCTTAAGTGTAGGCCTATTAGAGCGCTTTAGGATTTCCAAAGTAAATGCAGTGATCGATTTTCATTCTTTTAAAGTTTGAGAGCTTATAGTTACTTTTTAGAGATTATCTCCTACTACTGTTGGTTTCTGTTGTCAATTAGCCTCTGAAAAAGATCCTGCTAGGATCGAAATTTTAAGCCCACTTACTTTCCACACATTCTTTTACAAATGCTCTTTAGTGGATAAACAGTTTGCTAACAGCTTTTGTTTTCTTTTTTGATTTAAATGTGAATGTTTTCAAGTTAGGGCTGGTCAAAATGACGCAAGGTATTTCACAGAACGTAAAATAGTTTTGCAATTCACTAAGTCACGCCGGAAGTGACGAGAGAGAACTAGCGTTTGGTATATTATGTAGCCCTTTGTTAACCACATTTGTTTGTAGTGATGGATAGCAATTCGCGATAAGCCGTTGTCAGTCAAACTATACCCTTTCTTCACATTGTTCAAACCACCAATATTTTGCTTGCGTCACGATTAGATCTCGAAGCTTCTGTAGGGCCTACTGTTGTGTAACAGGAAGTTCCGTACGAATTACAAATGAAACTGGGCTTCAGCGATGTTTAATTTCGCAAGAAGTTACAAATAACGGAGAATTTAACAATTCCACGCCAACTTCCCCGTTCCGTCACCCTCAGTACACTATCCACATAACACCTACCTTTTTAATGTGTTTTTTAAACAATTATTATTATTAGGTTTAAACAATTATTAAAACATAATGATACAAGAAAAGAAAAACTTCGGCGTGAGGACACGTACTATTTTATTTTCAAATTTTTACTATCAATATTCACTTGTGAACAATAGAGAGGAGATTGTGTCAACTTTCCTCTTTTCTTCAAAAATGTAAGTGTGAGGTTCATTGTTAAGAAAAATCCTACATTCCAATGTCATGATGTTTTAAAAACGTACTGGAGTCCTCACCCTCAACTGAACCCCTCCTCCCCCCACCCTCCCATCGATAACCAAAAGTAAAATAATATTTTTAAGATAATAAAGTCGAATGTTCTAACTTAATTTACCTTGAACAAAAAAGTACCGAGACCGTTATACAAAGGGCGCTGATATTTGACTTGCTGGGTTCTCACAGTGTTAGTTTCGTTGAAATCAAATTACGGACGTTTTGACAGGTATACCCAAAAAGTTGAAATAAATTTCACATTTTTCTCGTCATTTTTGATGACGCCAAGTCCAAACTGATTATTTAGATAATATCCTCCCGTCCAGTGGAATAAACACTGATATGTCATGAAACCCTTAAAAGTTTCCGAGGATGGTATAGCCTAAACTCGGTACCTTTACTTAAAGCGGTTTATAGAGTTTGGGAAGTAGAAAGTTAGCAACACTTGATTAAGGCAAATTGAAATATTTTATCTTCTTCTTTGAGAATGGGGTAGGGTGGGGGGAGGGGGTGGGCACGTTCAGGTATTTTGCGTTAATATTGGCAATATATTTTTTCAAACTGATATTCTTCTCTGCAGCATTGGCTTAATGTTGCCGTATTTGTGTAAAATATACAATGTTCTTAAAAGTTGTCACCAGACCTTAACGCGTGACCAAGGAAGAAGAAAATAGGTACAAATGGTTCCAAGAAAGTTTGGGTATCAATTTACAATCGTACACAATAGGCCTAGGGGGACTTATTTTAAACTTTTATATCCTAAAAATGTGGTAAAAGTTGCCCTACAAATTATAAAATGATCTTGAAAGAAAAATATAAAATCTGTTGAAGAAATGCAACGTTGAGAGTCCCATATATAGGGAAATCATTTGTAAAGATGTATTTGACGTAATAATTTTATTCGAGCAAGAGATTAGACCTTTAAGGTACATTTTTATCAGTTGGATATAGTGTCATGAAAAACGACTTTGATTTATATCATAATAAAAAAAAGGTCAAAGGTCTAATCTTTTGTGTTCACCATACACAAAGTTGACGGTCGTAAATCTGACAAGTAAAATGTTTAACAGTCGTTTTGGATTTTGGTGGATTTAACATAGAAGATCTACCAATATCAATATAAATGTATATTGGAGGAACTTACACAATACCAACTGAAAAAAAAATAAAACATAAATAAAAATACAGGGTATGGCTTGTCAAATGGACCACGGCACCACGCTTTCTGTATAGCTGTATATCCGAAAGAGCCCCATTTGCATTTATTTGTATATTACCTTCTCCCATATCGGGTAAAAAATCTGCAGTATAACAGTTTATCTACGTAGAATAGTATATTGATCGGTCCCTGTCGTATATCATGAACCTGCGTCGTAAAGTAAAGTTGACCACGCGCTTTACGCGTGACTCAAAACTATGACGTCACCAAGAGAAAACAAAACTAAGACCAACAAAACCTATGTACTTAGTCTGACTGGGTTCTACGTAGGCAGAAATAATTGCAAGAATTAACACTTTAATTTCGTTCGTGCCTTTTATGCATTCTGGTAGCAAATGTTGTCAGTTCGCCGCCAAAAGTTTTTCGAGAAAAAAAAGTCCCATTTCACCTCACCTGTGTTATTTATGCAAGTTATTTCTCCATCATTTGAGGCCTCCAGGGCCTCGGAACGTTTTACTTTTCACGTGTATACTTGACCTACCTTGGGATGGTAATTAAGGTTTAGATATAGCCTACGTAATTAACTTTTTACTTAATGAAAACTATATGCGTATATAGTCAATGAACAAAAACATTAAGAACACTAGTAAGCAGGGATTAAAAAGTCATGTTAAATAGATCCTTGATCCATGACGCAGCCTTCAGAGTCAACAATCCTCTCATTCGAAAAATAGTGAAAGAAAAGGAACAAATTAAGAAAATAATATAAATTTTATGACACCTTGGGCGAGATGAACTTTATCACGAAAATATGTCCTTCGTTAATATTTTCACTATTAGTTCTGCAATCAGTGCGTTTATTAATTATAGTTATAGTACTCGAACGATAGCGTGAAATCATCGTGTTACACCTTTATTTTAAATTAATAAAGACGATATCTACCATTGTTTAGTTCTGGTTTTTGTCATCGTTGTTCAAGGATTAAAAAGGAGAGGAAACTTAAAGAACAGGTGGGAAGGTCATTAATAAGGCCTATACTAGAGAAAGAAAAGAAATTTCGATAAAATATTGATTATCATCTCGATTTAGCCCTGTAGATGTATTTCAATGGACATAGAAGATGAAGCTGACCGGGTGGGGGGGGGGGGGGTTGTAAAGGGGGATAGTAACGAGACGAGGAGGGTAAAGGGAAAGGGTGAAGTGAGGAAAAACGAAATATACATTCTTTGGTAAAAGTTAGTTCTTCTTTATACGGGCCAGCAGTGTCCAGGAACTTTGACCAGCTAAGCAGTGGTAGTCGCTATACGCTTAGGAAAGTATATAAAGCCGCGATATGTTATTAATAAAAAACCCATCCATCTTCACCTCCTTGGATTGAACGCAGCTTGCGATGTGCTTTTGTGATGAAACTCATTTTTTGGCTGACAAATATGTGAGCCGTTTTATTGTTTTTATCAGCGACGTGTTGCTATATAGGATAGGCCCGCGAATGGTTACACCTCGTGTAATTCGTGCAACTTTCGTATATTCCGTGCAAAACCAGGGAATATGCTTGTTGTGTTCTGAAACTGTTGACGTAGATTAGAAAATATAAATAAATCCGACAGGATTTTCGGCTTAGATGCACTCATCTATTGGGAAATATTTGGAATTCTATCATCAAAATTTTAATGCTATAAAATGTTCTATTCCTGTTTGCAATTGGAAATACAAAGATTCGGACAGTCTTTATTTTGTAAGTTATGCAAACAAAAAGGTAATATTAGGTTATATCTATAAGTTTAGCCTTTCTCTTTGTTTGTATCCTTAAAGCCTCCTTAATCCATTTGACCTATAAAAATAAGGGTTTTTAGGTTACCAGAAATGACCCATTTGGTGTACTTTCATGGGTGATATAGCAGAACGATTTTTATCCAAACAACTTGGCCGCCCTATCGTGCCTGGCAGTGGTTGAAATGAACCGAATACGTCATGTGTAGCTATTTACGTATGAGGCCACGACGAGGGCAAGGAGGGGGGGGGGGTTCAAGCATGGAAAGTTTGTCAGAATGTAGAAAACAGATTTAGTTTATTGTGGTAAACTCTGTTCTTATGAACTCTTTTCATCTTATGAATGTAAAATTAGCGTAAGTGTATTTGTGGAAATAATTGCTAGAGTTTGGGACGGGGGAGGGGGCGGGGGGGGGGGATGAGGTAGTTGAGGCTGAGTCAGATCCACTGCGGGAGAGTTCATCTTACAACTTCTTAAAACTTCTTAAGATTTTGTCGCCTGCATACGAGGACCTAACTCCTCTATCCGGCATTGAAAGTTGTCTATTCGGAAGAAGGGAAGGCAGGGAGGGGGAGGGGGTGGGGAGGGGGTGTTAAGTATACGGGACCTCTCTCGTTTCCAACGCCTACATACAAGCATTGTTCATAGAAGAAAAGATGTATTGTGCTTGTGTTTATAATTATGTGCGTTGTTGTTACGTGGGCTGCGACACAGAAGTCAACCCTTATGAAACCGATAAGAATCCGGCTATCGTTACAAAAACTGGATCATACGATATTGTGTAAAATAATAATTGTTGTTGTATTAAGATACTTTTTAAGATTCTTAAAGAAAAGAAGCATACTGATGCATAGTCAAAGGTATGCACACATATCCTTGTAATTAAATGGTTCTCAACGTTGATAAAATTGATTTCCCTCAACTTAAACCATTGGTTTTATCATACATAATTGAATTTAAATGCTATCCGGGATCAAAGTTCATTGTTAAGTCACGCTGGGCGTTCAATACAACAGGGACGATTCATCTTAAGGATGGTTCAAAGCTAATTCATTTTCATTTTCTTCCAAATTTGTTCAAATAATACCTGTTAAGGATGTCCTCTCGGACCGGATTCAGCAACAGATAGCCAGCGTGCCATTATACACAATAATGTCAAAGGGAATTTGCAGGAGCAGCCGGATAGGTTTGAAGATTAGGTTTCGTAGATTGCAGCAGAGTAATTCATTTCGATTGAACAAAACTTACCTCTACCTGTTACCGTGGCGACTTTCGATTCCTGAAATACGGTGGGATATCCGAATTCCTCGAAATTAAGAGAACTAATCACTCTCGTTTTTGTTTTGTTTTCTTTCTGTGTGAATTGACTGGTATTTCAACCAAATTTAAATTCGTGATTAAACCAGGTAAGGTTCAAGAAGAGGACATGTATCTTCAATGACACTTTGAGACGCAATCGATACTTCGTAACGCCAGTGATGTTGATAAATAACCTACCGTTATAGTACGCCTGTTCATGTATATCCTTACATAAAACTTAGCCCTTTAGAAACATGGTGGATATAGTGAAGTCAATTGATGCAGAGAAAAGATTTTCAATTCGATAATTTTCGGACAAAAACCCCTTTATGGCCCTACATCTCAAATCCTTCCCTCCCCTTCACCTATTTCTGTGGAAGTCAAAGGTCATAAGCTTTATGCACACTTGAATAACGTGTCTCAACGTATAGCTTAAGTGGATAGCTGATAACTGCCCCCCACCCGACGCTCACCCCTTCAACACAAAAACTTCCAGACGTGTAGGTCTATACGTTGCGTGGGTCCCATTTTCACCATAACCCTTATGTGGGTTATTACAAACCATACATTATTGCCCTATACTGTCACTCGGGTAGGCACTCCTTACATATACCTTGACCGTTGGCGAGGGTGCATGGACATAATAATTGTTTTACTTTTCTTAGTACAATGAGCAATAACGAATGACAAGTCAAAAACAAAGTCAGACCTAATCCTATTACATACAACAGTACGCCGCTAGTTGATTCTGAACCCTTCTGCAAACATTCCCATAGCCTATCGTCAACATTGTTACCTAGTAACCGAGGTTTTCTTTGGCCTAGTGTTAAGAACAAGTAAATATGTGTGGAATTGACTTAGTAGTAGTTTACACCTTGTTTTCAAATAATGTTTGTACTTTTATCTAACCTAAAGGTGTTCTTGCTTACATTACAAGGTTACATTTTCCTGTTTACTTCCTGAACACGATCCTTATATCCTGTTACGTCATCTATTTCACGACTTGTTGAAGCCGTTTCATTATTAAACGGAATTCGAGGCTGATACAGAATTAAACGTCATTGAAACGTCACAAAGATGCACACTTTCTCTAAAAGAAGCTTTTTCACCATTTTGTAAAGTTTCGAATTATTTAGCCGGGATCGACAGGTTTCATACTCATCTCACCATAGTAAATATTACGAGACCCTATAGTTATATTTTAATTTAAGTGTACCCATTTTTGGACACCCAACCAATACCCTTCCCCTGCCCTATACCATCTCACCTTCACTTTCCTTCTCTTTCCTTCCCCTAACATTCCCCCACCCTTACCTTACTCTATCTACCATATTCATACCCTACACTTACCTGCTTCGTCCCGTATCTCCTCTGCTATCTCTCCATTCCACTTCTCTTCCCTTCCCCTGCCTTCCCCGTACTTCCCATGCCTCTGTTCCAACCCCTACTCATTTCCCTTTCCATCCCCCCCCCCACACCACCCCTCTTATTACCTTTGTTGCATGTAGTAGTGTATCCCGGTGGGACCGCTTGCGATATCTCTACACTCCCCAGGTGATCAAAATTGTAATGAAAGCGATCGGTACACTTTGTAACTCAAACTTATTCCTCACCAGTAGTTTATGTTTGCCTCCCACCTTCCCCCGCCCTTTCCAATCCCACCGCACCACATGTCACACCAATCGGGTCCCCTGTCCCTTACCATACATTGTGAGGTCAGAACAATTGGAATTGTCGATTTGCAACAGTGGCATTGTCTATAACCACACCAGTCCATAAACTCAGAGGTAGATCAAAGTGGATTCTCTCCAGTACCTTGCTTTAATTGTTATCAGGCTATGCTCGATACTGTACAATAGTTGACAACGAACTTGATACATTTCAGGTCATAAAGTGTCACCTGTTGAGAGTCAACAAGTCAGAGTGGGTTATATTTTCACTAGAAAGGTAATATTACACTTTATAGGTTGTACCCCCCAAAAGATAAATAAACAGATAACAGAATTATGTTCTTTTAATTCGCACTCAAATTTCTCATTTGTCGTATTATTTAGTCCCTCGCAAAATGCAGGTGGGTACGATACCGTCTCCCTTAAAGCAACTTAAAGGAACTTAAAGCAACATTGTATACTAAAGCAACTGCAAGTATACATAAGTTGTATAATTAACATTTACCAAAATAACAACTTCCACCCTGAATCGAATATGCAAATTAGACTGAGTCTACACTAGGTACATCTGATATGGGAGTGGTGCAGGCTAGACTAGAAGACGGCGTATAGTGCGAGCATGTTAGTATACCTTAGAAACGTCACACATGCGTTCCTCGATGTACTAAATTTTACCTCGTGAATGTTGTGTACAAGAATCACCCCTTACAGAGTTTGCCACACAGTTGACTGCGTGAGCTGCCACGAAAAGGATTGTTCGTCTTATGTTCGTCCAAAATAAAGTTTAACGAAACTTTGTCCCCACATAGTTTACACGCTATAAATTTCGAAAAGTTTACAGAACACTATATTTTTGGACCTAACACCGGTTTCTAAGAAAGAATTTCAAACTTAGTGTGAATATATCGATGATTTCCATTTAATTTTGATAAAAACGTGAATAGTAGTTAAATATGAAAGAGCTGCACTGCCATTGGTTTATAGGGTGGGAATAAACCCCCAGATTCTGCGCGGAATGCTGCTTTAAGAAAAATACTTAATTTTCAGTATAGATGTATTATTATATAAATTAAGGAGAGAGAGAGGGGAGACGTTGCAGCGAGAGGGTGAGGGGGGTGGGGGTGGGAAGGGTAAATAAATCAGAGCGGTGAAAAACTCGACATCTATGGTCTAAAATATTTGTTTTTGTTTGTGAAGGATATATCAGTGGCGTATAGGCAGGTACTTTTGAGTGGGGGGGGGGGGGGCGGAGACTGATGGCCGGCCTGTGGAGGGGTCTAAGGGGAGGGGGTGTCCCCTCCACTTTGGAAATATTTTGCATTTCCAGGTGGCCTCAGATGCAATTTGGTGCAATATAGCACACTTTTCAACACCCACTTCATTTTGGAAATAATTTTGCATTTTCACCTGGCCTTAGATGCAATTTGGTGCTCCAAATGAGTTTTTTTTCTCATTTGGAAATGAAAAAGGGGTTTTCTGACTTGCGAAGCGGGGGGCGGAATGATACTTCCACCCCCATATTTTTCACTGGGGGGGCTGGCGCCCCCAACCCCCGGTTCCTACGCCCTTGGGATATATACTTGCGTAGGGTGTGGGTTCTTTGGTTAATGGAAATGGAAATTTTACGTAGGAGTATCGTTGTACAAGTTAGCCTTATTTTGATGATAATGTACATTATATCCGATGAAAAAATGCATACATTGGTTATCCTTTCGTTTTCTTGTTTTAATAAAAAGAGGCTTAAAAATCATGTTTGTTCTGTCTCCCGCCGACTTTCATCTGGAACATGACATCTGCATGACAAAATAAGACATTCTCAGCTGTTCGAAACGATCAAGATAAAATTCTAAACGAAGGAAAAAACACAGACAAAAGGTTTTGATTATTTCTAATTCTTCTTTTAAAACCAAAAACCAAAAATGACACCATGACTCTTTGACTCATGAGTTGACTGAGCCGACTCGTGATGTCGTTTGTCGTCGTTTTCAAGATCGTTGCCAAACAGCACGGCTGTAGACGTTTTAACTGTATTATACTGTACGTTCCACGATCTACACAGGCCGCGTGTAGTATTTTATTTACAGACGATCTCATAAATAAAAGGATGATTTTAGGCAAAGAATGAAGTTTGATATTACGTAGAGACCATTATAACACACTACTATAAGTCCAGGTTGTATTTCTAAACCTACTTTTAAATTTTTGAGAAATGACCTTTTATGACTACAAAGCAACGATCAAAGTGACTGGAGTACTTAGTCTAACACGCAGACCGTTCAGCCAGTTTTGCAGCCAGTTTTTTTTTTGGCACTTGGCAAATTAACAGCAACTGTAAGATATCTCGAATAGGTAACTGACAGAACGTGCTGAAAACACGAGAGGGGTATTTGCCTGTCACTGTAATAGGTGTAAATAATAATAACTTATCGGTCGCTTAAATTTGATCTCGGTGATAGGTGAATGCCAATTAATTATGCAGCCGTAAACCGTTAAAAAGCCTATCCACACGGTTGCTGCTGAATCCAGCGGAACTTAGTGAGGTGTTAACGGTGTTATAATAGTAGGTTGCCAATTGCTGCAGCTCCTCTGCTTGACTTCCACGTTAACTTGTATATACTTAACCCTTTTTTTTGGCCTTTGCTCTCTTTCCTTTTATCCTCTGGATATCTGATAATCAGTTATTGCGTAACTGTGTGTCAAGTTTGAATCTGCCAATAGAAAACACCTTAACAAAGTACAATCACACCTTTAGCAATTTAGTCAGGTCGAGATGTCGCCCGCCTCTGCCTGAAAACGCCGACAAACACGACTGGACCAAAACTCAAGCGATTATTAACTTTGCAAGGTCACGGAAGAGATGTGTTAATGGGAGGATTAACGCAACGCCTAAAGCGCAATATGTTACTACTGCGTCAATATGGAAACGGCCATTCAGATGTGTTGCTAACGCTATTAGCTGATAAGTCTTGGCTATAGAAGGTTAAGATATGAGGTTAAGTTATAATGTGAAGCACAAGTCCATTTTCTAACAGCCCCCCGTCAGTAACCGCGGTATATGAACTGACCTGGCGGGAAAAGACTCATGTAACACCGACAGCCTAGTATAAAATTGTTATCAAGTCACGCGTTCGCAAAGACATGTATGCGCATGTGCAATTTCCGTGTCAGTCACTGGACGATCTCACCAAACCAGACATCAGGGTTTGAGTTGTCATTGAAAATTCACCATGATCGGATGCTTTTTAAAAGTCTGTACAACTTTCCTCGGACCTATGTATTGTATATAGGAATGACATCAATTCACCTAATATAATAATAATAATAATAATAATAATAATAATAATAATAATAATAATAATAATACGACTTATAATGCGCACACACCACTCAAAGAATGTTAATGGCGCAATTGACAATTAGAAATGATACAAACTAATACAAAACAATGACAGAAGAAAAACTTAATGGTACAAGATTATATAAAAGCTTTTGTCATTAAGTGGGAATTGATGCTCTTCTTAAAGTTAGAGAGAGTAGATGCTTGTCTGATTTTTAAGGGGAGTTGGTTCCATAAGCGAGGGGCAGAAAGTTAGAAACAATAAATGACCTACCCCCCCCCCCCCCCAAGAATGTTTGGACTTAATTTCAGATAATAAAAATTGAGAGTTGGATCTTAGATTACGAGAGGGGACATAAATATGTAATAAGTCAGAAATATACATTGGACCATGTCCTTTAAGTGATTTATAAAGGAGAATTGTATACATAATACGATATTTTACAGGTAGCCAGTGCAGGATTTTTTAAGACAGGGTGGATATGACAATGCTTATGACACCTGAGGTGTATGGATTTATCGAATTGAATTTATTGAATCATTCACACAAATAACAAGTATAGGTATATATTTTAATCTAAAATGATGATTTTAAAGTGGATGGACACTTTTAAAAATAAAACAGAAAGAAAACGACACTATACAAAACTGCCAATAATAATCAATAACTGTAATGAAAATAACACCTTATATAAGACTTGATTCTTCTCTGCAGCTGAATTAGGATAGGCTAGGTAATTATGCCGTGAAACTGTGATAGGATATAGGCTTAGTGCTCTGGTGGGTTATGTGTGCCCAGACACTCTTATAAATTGTACTAATCACAAGCAAATAGCGAATCAGAAATTGTCAAAACAGATTTCTCCATGTCCATTGTCATAAACTAGGTCTTTCTAGTGATAAAACTTATATACCCTATTGTTTGAGGTTTGTAATTGAAAGTGCCCATATGTTGAAAACTACAACATTAAGGAAAATTGTAATCATAAAAAGTGCTCTGTTGTGAGAAAAAAAAGTAGCCAAATACTGAAATTGTTGATATACGATACGCACAGACGATCCATTTTAAATCATCATTTTTGCCTGAATTTGTTTGTGTTAGGGCTCGAACCGGGTGATACTGTAGACCTTTTCAGCATAACCTATTTAAAAACGAGACAGTATAAACGGCATAAAGGCCTACCAATAACCGTTAGATATACATAAATTCGCAAAACCGATCACCTCACAAAACTATTAATACTGGAAGCTGCTAGGCATAACAGTTAACGCGGTGTTAGTATCATTGTGTTACGCTCTTGACACCAGTGTTCGGCATCAATCTGTACAGTAGAATTGAATATTTACGTAAACACATCACAGACATTCCAATCACTATAAGACTGCCGTAGTGCCTACTGTGTATACGTTATCATTTCGCCCATATCGTGGCTTATATAGACGGCCATTTTGAATGTCGGAGTATGTTTTTTTTTCTATAGTCGCGCATATAATATATATATATATATAAATATATATATATATATATATATATACATATATACATATATATATATATATATATATATATATATATATATAAATAAATATATATATATATATACATATATACATATACATTATATATATACATATATACATATACATATATATATATATATATATAGATATATATACATTTATATACATATACATATATATACATTTATATACATATATATATTTATCAATCAACGCATATAGATATATACATTTATATACATATGCATATATATACATTTATATACATATACATATATATACATATATATATATACACATACATATATATACATATATATTTCACAATCAACGCAAATTGTTGCTTTCAGAGATAAGTACTATGAAACTGCATTGAAACTAAAAACACTGTACACTGTGAATTATTCATTATTATTATGATTATATATCTTTTTTGGAAGGTAACTTAAACTGAAATGAGAACAACTGTCGCCTTAAGCCTTATCAATATCTACCCATTGCAGGAGTGTATATTAGTTATTGTAGAACTCTGGGGTGCATACAAGTTGATATGATTATCAAACTGGCCGTGTATCCAATTTCCGAGTTATAAGAATAAGAATATTTACAATGCAGTCTCATGATAACTTTGAGAGCATCTCTGTACTCGACTTATATGGACTCGGGGGCAGAACAGTACGAAATGAAAATAAACGGACATTACATATACACGGGGTGAAGGTCACCACCTGCCGATGGGGTCAATTTAAGGTGATATGATTTTGATAATGACCCCATCGACTCCCCGCTCAATTACAATAAAAAAAAAATCGACATATTTTTATCCCTTCTTCAAAAGTTCAAAACGTGATCTTTTGACGAGAACACGCAATGTACGCGAATCAATGTGACCCTCAAGTATGCCGGACTGTGGATGCCCGATGGGCGTTCAACGGATAAAGATTTATGATTTAACAAATGTATATACTACTTCCCTGTACTGTCTGAGATGAACGAAAAGTTATACTTATCATCATTGTCAAATTTTCACTTGAGATATTGGGATTCTACACGGTGCCGAATGATCCAACATGCAGATATATTAGCTGGGCTGGTGCCTGGAGGCCCAAAGATCAAGGGGACACTAGGGTCAAGTGGACCCCAGGGTCCAAGGGAACACCGTGAAAATGTCCACGTAGGATTTACAAGCTTTCTATTTTCGGGTTGTGCCAGCAAACATTCCATTCCAAATATGATGGAACTGATGATTAGATGCAATGCCGAGGCATACCCCTCCCATCTCCTCCCCCACCGCCTTACTGTCATCTACTTCAGGCCAGGGTCATAGACACAGGGGCGTGGGGGGATGGGAGGGAACGCTTTCCACTCCAAATTTTTTCTTGAGACATTCTTTCAAAATGGCTTACATTTAATAACACACACTGAGGCAATGGAAACTGGTAGTACACAATGAAGGAAATAATAGTATCAACTTGCATCTGAGTCCCTCTTACCCCAAGAATTATAATCATTCAATATTAATTATCATAAGACCGCTCCACGGGATAGACATCAACCAACATATTGGCCCACGCATCATGTGTACACACGTTAAGTACAGTAATAAAACAATATAGAAAATAATTGAATTCTATGCATATTAATTATCCAGTACTAAGAAAAGTACTTAACGTAGTATAGGTTCAATTTTGAAGGCAACTCTTATTACAGCCTACCGTACTGTATACTTGTTTTCATTTGCGTTGCAATGCATTTTACAATGCGATAGTATATAGATAAAACTATTAGCCGGCGGATGTATATAGGTTTAATATTGAAATGAACACGGTACGATCGAGTTGACCCTATATGAAGAGTGCAATTAACCGCTGTCTTGATATTTACTCCAATTTGAAATTATTTGATTAATATTTCAGAAATGCCCCGATCTGTCAAATTTGATAAATTACGCTGTTTGAGTTGAGACAAACCTTTTCACGCCTTCGTGACCGCTGTAATAATTACTAAATGCCATTGTTAACAGGAAAGAGAAAACCTTATAAAATATTTATTGTCTCGTAGGATGCATAAAAATAAAAAAAAACTTATTGTTTTCATGGGATGAGGATATTAACATGGTAGGTCAAATAGTTTTATAACACTGCCTACTGCAGTTCACAACTCGGGTCTGGCCAATGTCAAATAATACGTCGGTGTAAGCTTACTTTGAAGTTTTTAAACTTCAAGCAATTACGTCTATGTGTATACACGCGTGTTTCGCAATAGTGGATGAAGCAAGTGTTGTCATTCCTCCCTGGGCCTGTTTCCTCACCAGACGGAGAGACGTATCGTTACGAAGTAGCAAACACATTCTTTTTACGTCGGTTAAAAAAATATTTTGCTTTTACTTTAGATTGCGCATTTGTAGGTGTCATCAACACAGACTAGAACTAGATGAAAACGATTGCTGCTCTATAGCCAGGTCTAAGGAGACGGATCTGAGGGTTGGGTCGGATCCCTGGGGTGGGGGGGGGGTAGGCGGGAAAATATATGATACAGTATAGTTGATTCTCATCTTCATAATAAGCGCACAGAGAGAATACAAAAGGATATTAATGTCACCGTTGCCCGACCTGAATGGCTTTCATGCTCTCATCACTAGAGGGGGTGGGGTGGGGGTGGACGGGCATGGGAAAGATGAGCCCCAGACAGAAAAAAAACCTCATCTATCAAGCTCAACATCACTTCAAAAAACAACAACTAAAAAACAAACTAAGAAAGAAACAAGTGACTTAGCATAACTTGGATCTTTCGTGTCTATTGATAATACGTGACCTAGTTACTAGAGGTTCATTGTATTTACAATTATTCATGTCCATCTAAACCGGTTAACCGATATCCAGCAATCAACCGATATGGCTGCGTGTAACCATGCACTTCATCCTCCCTAAGATCATATAGATTGTAAATTTAATTTCTCTCACCCCATCCTCACACAATCCTCACTCCATCCTCACCCCATCCTCACCCCATCCTCACCCAATCCTTACCACATCCTCACCCCATCCTCACCCCATCCTCACCCCATCCTCACCCCATCCTCAATCTTCTCGTTTTAGACTGAGAGTCACCAACGCATTGAAGTGATCGGAAATGAATTATGAGAAAGGGACAAAATAATGCAGGGAATTGTTTCTCATGAAAAATATATATATATTCTTAATTGTTTCACACCCAGCCATGAATGGACTTTTGCTACACAGGTCGGAATCTTTATATATTTAAATTATCACAGTGTGGTTGTTTATTTTGCAATGTTCGTTGGTGACTATGATTCGATCCTCCGTGTTTGATATCATGCTGTTGGTCGGTCTTGGTCACGTGATATTACCACACTCGCTGTCACAATAGATCGCTTACATTGCTCTTAAAAGTTAATTGATAAAAAGATTTAAAATTAAACAAGTGCCACTTGATTTTGTTTGCGAGAACTAGTTATCAGGACAACACGAAACACAAACTCCCGTGTCTGTGTTTGGCGAGCAGCTTAAATTAAAGTCGAGATTATTCAGTGCCCACATATGTCAATACGCCGACCAAACGTACACCTCCACAGTGTGTGGTGATAGTAAATATTATGGCCATGGCAACGCGTGGAACGCGGTAATTTACGTCGCTTCGTAACGTTGTTTAACGACATGTAATACCCATATAATTCTGTAGTAATAGTTTATGTCTCTTATACAAACGACTGATTTACACTAACTGGTAATATCATAAATGTAATGTGCAGAACCATATTACAAAGCATAATTCTCGAATATATCCTGAAATATGCTAGACATAATGGTCACATATTATCTTGTTTTTCAGTTCTTCGACCATTCCCTGCACAATCACAACATTTAAGCCTCGGTGTTTCTATAAATCTTTGAGGATTGGTTGCTAAGGTTACCAAACATTTAGACAGATAGAACGAATTATCATTTGTCACGAAGGAGATGGGAGGGGTGTGGGGTGGGTGAGAGGGGGTGTGCCCAGTGATTTTGGTCGCTCATGCATACGTGTACTGTTAATGTTATTTCTGAGAAAGTAGCATTTGTCAGGTGGGGGGGGGGGGGGGGTGGTCTGCGTTGGTTTGGCCGGAAAGAGGTGAGAACTTGTTCAAGAGAATCTGATGTGTATTGTACGCGATACTCTTTAAAAGTTCCAAGTTCCCATACCTGACTACGATCATACGATATGTTGTGATTAGTCAAGGGTTATCGACAAAAACAATTGTTTTAAAACTTCTTCTTTTAACTTCATGTAAACGACAGAGCACCTTTGTTTAATGACACCCAATACTATGTATATATATATATATATATATATATATATATATATATATATATATATATATATATATATATATTTATATATATATATATATATATATATTTATATATATATATATATATATATATATATATATATATATATATATATATATATATATATATATAGAGGTAGTTTAGTGTTAAAATCATCGAGGTAATGTTTCGTCAAATATTATGATAATGTTATCATGAATATGTTTATCGATACCCGATATGATACTACATTTATTGAGGGGGGATGGGAGGGTGGGCAGGAATATAACTAGAGGTGGCAATTGGTCAAGTATATACAACTATGATGGTATCTGGCAACTATAGTATAGTTACCTGTACTCGCCTCATGGATTTGTACTCGAGGAATCCAGCATAAATACTTAGTACAAACGTTAACTATCCAGAGGGCTTGGAGCCTTGTACTTGTACTAGTCCCAATGTGAATTCTACTTGTACTCGTACTCACGCTCTGTGTACTCGTGCTACAACTCTGCAATCAAGTAATATTTAGATCCCGGAACCACAAGCTCGCCTTTCAGTTCTTGGGACGTATATATATATACATATCCTGCTAGTTGGTATTCGTTGTAAGCATCAACATTTGTTTCAGTAAGGATATGTTCTGCATCGTAATCGTATTTGACATTACTATGGCAACCACTTCAGCCCCACAAGTAAAGAAGTTGGGACGTACTGTGGGACGTATATGTGATGTTTTGCATAGAAAATTCAGCGAGTTGCCATATCAATGGAATTCTAATGAATCAATGGATCATCCAAAACAATCCGGGGGTAGGGGTGGAGGGGGTGGATAGTCTGGGTGTTAGCCTAAGTTATAGGGAGCTAATCTTTGGGTATATAGCAAGATCTAACAATTTAAGCTATAGTTGTACGGAGGATTTTTTATCAAACTTACTACGACACACACACACACATATATATATATATATATATATATATATATATATATATATATATATATATATATATGCTGAACTATTCCAAACCTCGCGAAGTAATAAATTCCCGAACCAGTTGCACTTTTTGTTACATCAATGTCATCATCGTTAATCTTAAATCATAAATTGTTAACCTCTGTCTTTCCAAGCTTGAAGGGAATGTCATTCCTCAGTGAATGACGTCACAATTACTTTGACACGTCACGTATAGATATATGATCATTTTGATTGAATGTAATGAAGCCGATTGATGAATAACACAACGTGCTTCCATTGTTCATCATAAGTGCACAGGTCATAAAGGCATGATATATATATTATAGCCTATATATAGATATTGAGGCACGTTCATTCATGCCTGCTAAACCTCTTATGTAATTCGGTAGTTCAATATCACAATTTAGACTATATACGGTGTTTAATAAGAAACGGCTGAACGAATATACGAGTATTTCACACGGTAGGCTATGAATAGCCTAGCCTACGTTGAAGTCACATTGGTTTCAATTTAATGAAATCTATAGTGTGCTTAACACGAGTGGAACTTTAATAGGGTTCAAGTCGATGTCTAGCTCTGTCGGCCCATGGAGGTCTGTTTTTACCTCCATGGTCGTCCAAGCTATATGTCCCATCGCTGCCACGTTGCTTCCGTCGTTCTCTCAATTCTTAAACGGTGACTTTAGGCACAAAATTAAGTTTGATACGTTGTATAGTGTGATAAGTCTAGGTTGTATTTCTGCACCACTTTTTAATTAACTAGCAATGACCCTTTAAACATCTGTGGCTCAACCATTAAAGTGGCTGGAGTACTTAGTCTAACACACGGACCGTTATAGGTCAGGTTCCTCAGACTGTCATATGTAAGACAATACTCGATAGGAAAAAAAACAAGAGACTTATTTTGGCCTCAAGTTACATGATACATAGTGTTTACTGCTACTAATGGTTGATCTGTTGTTCATAAAAAAAGTTAAAAGAACATAGTATCGTTTGAGCTGTACTATAATTGATAACACAATGGATTTAACATGAACATTATATAAGACCGGAAATGAGGACATGACGTCATCATCAATGTAGCATTAAAGGAGCATTAAATGGAGTAAGCATATATTTAAAGGTGAATATCGTGCTAACAGGTATACACATAGCTATGAAACAACAATAACAGAATTCATTTTTTTTCTTATTCTTTCTTCATTGACTATGAAATATGAAGGCTTATAATTATGACTAAGATCATCCGTTAAGTTGCAAATACACTCTGGTAATTTGCTGCATTAATTGGAGATCATATATAAATTAATAAAAATTCTGTCCAGTCGGACACCAATTATACCCCTTTTCTTATTTCAGTCGTTTATGCTGTTTTTTTTACTTACTTTCCAGAAAACACTATGCGACGAGACACGATGTTTCGGATCGATTATGTTCCCGCCAAAAGGCAAAGGACGAAGCAAGGACGAGGTTCTACTCCAAGCAAAGGATTTCATCCGCCAGTACTTCACTCATATAAAAAGGTACGCCGGTAAATCAACTTATTATGTATTTATTCACATCATATAAATCAGTCTATATAGTACCCAGTAGCAAATGGGAGGTGGGAGTGAGGTATGCAACGTGTTTTTATGAGCTCATGCTTTGGGTTCAGAAGTACGGAAGCGTAGAAGGGACATGGTGATGAAAGAGTAACGAACTCGTCAAAATGACAAAATTCAGAAAAATGACGTTTTGTCGAGTTTTACAACTCGTCAAAACGACAAAATTATTAAATTTGCCGAGATACAACAAGTCGTCACAATGACAAAATTCCGAAAATTGACGTTTTGCCGAGATACAACAAGTCGTCAAAATGACAAAATTCCGAAAATTGACGTTTTGCCGAGATACAACAAGTCGTCAAAATGACAAAATTCCGAAAATTGACGTTTTGCCGAGATACAACAAGTCGTCAAAATGACAAAATTCTGAAAATTGACGTTTTGGTGAGATACGACAATTCGTCAAAATGACAAAATTCTGAAAATTGACGTTTTGTTGAGATACGACAAGTCGTCAAAATGACAAAATTCTGAAAATTGACGTTTTGCCGAGATAAAACAAGTTGTCAAAATGACAAAATTCTGAAAATTGACGTTTTGCCGAGATACAACAAGTTGTCAAAATGACAAAATTCCGAAAATTGACGTTTTGCCGAGATACAACAAGTTGTCAAAATGACAAAATTCCGAAAATTGACGTTTTGCCGAGATACAACAAGTTGTCAAAATGACAAAATTCCGAAAATTGACGTTTTGCCGAGATACAACAAGTTGTCAAAATGACAAAATTCCGAAAATTGACGTTTTGCCGAGATACAACAACTCAAAACGTCAATTTTCAGATTTTTGTCATTTTGACGACTTGTTGTATTTCGGCAAAACGTTAAGATTCAGATTTTTGTCATTTTGACGACTTGTTATATCTCTGCAAAACGTCAATTTTTAAAATTTTGTCATTTTGACGAGTTGTTGTATCTCGGCAAAACGTCAATTTTCAGAATTTTGTCATTTTGACGAATTGTCGTATCTCAACAAAACGTCAATTTTCAGATTTTTGTCATTTTGACGACTTGTTGTATCCCGGCAAAACGTCAATTTTCAAAACTTTGTCATTTTGACGACTTGTTGTATCTCAGCAAAACGTCAATTTTCAGATTTTTGTTATTTTGATGAGTTATTGTATCTCGGCAAAACGTCAATTTTCAGATTTTTGTCATATTGATGAGTTATTGTTTCTCGACATAACTTCAATTTTCAGAATTTTGGCATTTTGACGATTTGTTGCATCTCGGCAAATTTAATAATTTTGTCGTTTTGACGAGTTGTAAAACTCGACAAAACGTCATTTTTCTGAATTTTGTCATTTTGACGAGTTTGTTTCTCTTTCATCACCATGTCCCTTCTACGCTTCCGTACAGAAGCCATAAATATGTTAGGTCAACAAACAAGTACTGTTATGAAATATGAGCTGTTATGTTTGTAGGACTACTCGCTTGGTTTAGATTCCATAGTGCAGTTATATACATCAGAATCTACCTACAAAATGCTTTAACAATGAATTAACGGACAAAGCTCTTCTTTTACATACATACGTCATTGAGTCGCGCAACTCATAATGGAAGGATCAATTTGTCATCAATTCCTAAAGCTGCTTTGTCATCAATTCCTTTTGAACTCCTTCGTCAAAAACCCCTAATTGCTGAGTTTAAGTAAACAATTAACAGGCAAAATCATACAATTTGAACAATTCATTACCGCAGTAATGGCAAAGCGCCAAAATCTTGTCAATCCACCATTCTGAAATTCCTGATATATCAAAACTGTCCTTCGTATATTCACAATGTTATGGACAGTATTGCACAAGTTATAAATTACTTCGTTTTATGTGTGCGAGTGGGGGTATTTGGGTTCATTTGTATCAGTAGAAATAGGCTTGATTTTATGTCGCTGAGGCAGTAAACACTAAATAAACAAAGAAACGGGTGGGGGAGGGGGAGGGGGAGGGGAGGGGAGGTAGGGGAGGGGAGGGGGGGTAAAAAGCAACCCAATTACACCTGTAGGAAAGCCCCCCTCACTTTGTTGCATCACTAACACGACTAACATTTATGCAACTTTTACGCTTCAAGTGGCATGAGAACACTAGTCTAGTCATATAGCTAGGCTACAACACTTAACGTGTAATCGTAATAACAAATAGGTCTACATGTTATTATTATACGCTCTTAATATAGAATAAAGTCACAGTGCTGCATAAAATCGTTCTGCATCGAAAAATACCCTTTTTATGCAGACATATCATTCAGACGTAGCATTACACTATTATGAAGTAGTACTTTGAAGTGGTAGTTGTCGTTGTTGTTTTTTGAGTAAATATGATGTAAAGTAGGGTTGCTTTAATATCATTTGCAATCATTTTCAATTAACGTGTATGTTCAAAATGTTGTGATGAAACATTAATGATTCAATATTTTCTTTCAGAGCTGACACACCCGCACACAAGAAAAGGTGGGATGAAGTTGAAAGTAGCATTGAACAAAAGGGTATCTATGACCTCACTGAAATGGAACTCATCTTTGGTGCTAAAACAGCATGGAGGAACGCACCGCGGTGTATCGGCAGAATCCAGTGGACGAAACTACAGGTGAATAGTTATATATATATATATATATATATATATATATATATAGGCCTATATATATAGGTCTATATATATAATACATATATATAGGCCTCTATGTATTATATATATATATATATATTTATATATATATATAGGCCTATATATAGGACTTCATATATATAGGCATATATATATATATATATATATATATTTATATATATATATATATATATATTTTTATATATATATATATATATATAAATGAAAATCGTAATGAGTTGGAAAATCAAGAACAGTGAAAAAACTTTCAGCCTCCACCGGGATTCGAACCACGGGCCTCCGTATATATATATGCCTATATATATGCCTATATATATATATGAATATATATATATATATAGGCCCATGCCCAGGTCAGATAGTGAGCCCGAAGGATATTAAATAAAGAATGATCATCTTCATTAAATGAGGAAATGAGGAGTTCAAAATAGATGCCCGTTGACTCAGTTGTTCTTTCGACACCCCTGGTTAGTACAGGGTAAGCGGTAGTTATCTTGCCCACCCCCCTCATCGGCTCTGTCATTGTACACCTCAAGACTATCGGTGTTGCGTGGTCAAATCCTTCCAGTTTCTGCCCCTCCTCCGTATATGAACGAAAACAATCGGTATATACTTCTGGCAAACCGTGATGTTAAATTAGCGTGACGCAAAACATGATGAAGCGACGACGATACGAATGAATTATTATCATTGAGTATATTACAGTACTTAATATGGGGGTCTGGTTGGTAACGAGGGGTACAGAAATACAAACAAAGCTAACAATGGAACTTCTGAAGAGCAAATTTGGAAGAAGAAAATCACATTATCAATTTGTCATCACCGATTAAGTTAGTCTTGACAACAGTAATATAGCCTATATACGTTTACCTTAGTATGTTCATCATCAAAATGAACATAACTTGTAATAACATGTAATTCATCAACTTTGACCTTTTTGCATTCGAGGCATTTTCTTGCCAGTGTAGAATAATAATCATAATAATAATGCGAAGAAACCAATGGAGAGGCTACATGTGATGTATTCTTGGACCAGATATTAATAGGGTATAGTGAGTTATATTTCATCCTTAGTGACGAAAGAGATAAACGTCATATATGCCATCGAGTGGGAAATTATTATAGGCTGCATGCTTCGTTTAAGTTGACAGGAGATGTATATATAGGCCTACACATGTGTTATATACAGTGAAGCGTGTGATAGGATTGTACGAGAATGCTGGCTATACTTTGCAGTGCATTGCTTGTATTATAGAAACGATACTATGCATGCATGCAGCCATATTTTGGCAATTTTCAAACGCTTGTATAACGGCTCTATAATATCCTTGCATATCAACTGTCAAAACTCTTTTAGTGGAAGTGGAAAATTCAGTTTCCTCTAATATACATAAGTCTTTTAGTGGAAGTGGAAAATTCAGTTTCCTCTAATATACATAAGTCTTTATATATAAGTATATGATCAATCAAAAACAGCATGAAGTTCTTGCTTATGCTGATTCAATTACAATACTTTCTTTCGAGATCTTGCTTGTTATCTAAGTTATGTCATTTTTTTTCCTTTTCCTTCTTGCAATTTTGTGTTAGATGTACAAAAGATACACAAAGATGTTTTTTGAATAAAGATAGAAAAAAAAAATAGTTTAAAAACTCTCATTGACATTACAAACAGTTACAAACCTTTATTGAATAAAAGTAAGTTTATTCATACAGCTCATATTGTCCCAGCTGGGTCGTACTATGAAGGAATAGCTTCGAATATGCATATGAGGTCATGAATATGAATGACATTGACCTTTTCATGCAGGCGAGTAATTATATCACATAGAGGGTACCCTAACTGGGGTGCATGAACCCCCAGGGGGTGCGTGAGTCCATCCCAAGGGGTTCGTGAGACGTTTCTGAAAGTTAAACTAGAGTACTTTTTGTTCAACTATAATCTAATATTTCATATAATTTAGTAATGTACAAAAGTCGTACCTATCGACAAACTCTTTTCGCGTTCCATACGCATATGTTGCCATAATACCGTACGTACCGTGCATGTGATTAATGACTGAATTATGAAACACGTTTTTATTTCATTACAATATTATACTATGAACTTGATCTTTTACGAAGCACTGTTATGCGTATTATAGTATAATAATGACCCAGATCGTGTCTCGAAAAGTTGGGGGTTCGTAGACAACTCTGACATCCACAGGGGTTCGTAGGGGGGGGGGTAACCCTGACATAGATCATTGATTATGCCAGGTATTGACACGATTTCCCCCTTCTTCTTCTCCTCTAGTGCTTGTGAGAGTTGCGGACGGTGTTTTATTCTATTTGTCTGCCCGATCAAACCATTCTTGATATGGACAGAACGTGACAGAACATTCAACATTAAAACATCAAACAGGTTTATTTGAAAATCGTGACAACTACGAAATTTTGGTTTTCATGGATAGGACCTATGTCTTGGGTGACGTTTCATAAAAAAGTACCACAAAATAATCAGTCGACAAATCATATTTTACAACATAATTTTATGTATTTATTTTTCCTTCAGGTTTTTGATGCTAGAAATGCGACGACCGCTCATGATATGTACCACGCAATATGTAACCACATGGGCTATGCAACAAATAAGGGCAACTTGAGGTAAGACAGTGAGGACTACCGTATGCAAAGTTTTATTTGGCAGAATTATAAGCTCAGACATGTTACCTAGTAAGGTCGGAAAGAAACAGGTACCGGTCAGGCCTCGAGTTAGGCCGTAGGTCAACTTCTGGTCACCTTCGGGTAGCACCACAGAGTTTTGTTGAGCCACTTTCTTTGTGACTATTGACCACATACGTAACAATTACCAGTGGGAATTTCAAGAAATATATGCATGGAGGAGGTTGGACAATGCAGTTTGACACTTCTCATTATGTCATACATAGGAACATGTAAGGTATCTGATCCCGCCTTGCCATTTTCACTCTCCCTTTACACAGTCACAGATCAAAACCCTCTGTGGACAGAGACACCACATGTTTCCCCCTCCCCTCCCCATAATAAATGTTACCCCCTCCCGCCCCTCTTTATTAAGATTTACTGGTTCAACTGGATATATAAAGTTATCATGTATTGTCTGACAGAGTTCACAGAGGCCGCTTGAATCATCGGGCCCCGTTGACCCTTATTCAATTTAACCACCCCCTGCCCCCATCCCCTTCCCCGTTATTAAGTTTTACTGGCTCAACCCGCGAAAATAGAAAGTTGTTTATGTTTTGCCTGGAAGTGTTCATAGAGGCCTCTGGACCGTGGGCCCCTTTGATCTCGGGGGACCCTAGGCACTTGCCTGATCTGTCTGTGTGATGTTCCTATAACGTGGCTTTCCATCATTGTAATGTGTAAAGCTTATGCGTGTGCATGTTTATGTGATAGCAACTTGAGAGCAAGTCACTTTATAATTTAGAGGGCTCACTTCAGTAAATACTATTCTTCACACGCGACCGATCGCCCAGGCAGTTATTCAAAGCCGTGACTGCTCGTCTTCACATCACCTCAGTAGTTACGTATAGTACAGATCATGAACCAAGCAGCCGAGTAAGCTTATCCCGGGTTAGTCAGCAACGATTTAATTATGGGAGGTTTCTCCGTCAGTACAGAGACGATGGAGACCTTTACCTTTGATGCATGTTTAACGGTATAGTTCCAGGCACGTTTTGCATCATATCTTACCAGTGGCAATTTACTTGTGAAGCGTTCTATTACTGTGCTAGGGATTTTGTAGGCATTAATTAAGACACAGTTACAGGCCAACGCTGCGTACAGATGGTTAGTCCAACGTTAGGTCCTGGAAAACGGTGTACTTAATGTGTACAGGCCTAACATGAATATTTACTTTACTTTAAATATCCTAGTGAATATCTTGAATGACGAATTCCAACATACTAATCGCAACTTTGTCATCTCCAAATTGATAAAAAAAACTGGTCAAATGTGGACAAAAATGCCAAAACTGCTTCGAAATTTAGGGAGGCACTTTCAGTCCTGTAATATTTTAAATTGTTCTTTAAATTGGTAACCCTAGTATGATCAATGTTCAAAAGGTTAACAGAGGAATCCACATACGCAGGTAATGTGCATATAAATAGTAAAAACAGTCAACAGACGACTCCACATGTACAGTATAACTTTGATTTCAAAATTCAAAGAAAATCGATTCAAAAGTTCAACAGTCTTGCATGATTTCACTTGAACATGCATGTATTCCAAACATAAGGTCACAGGCAGGTGAGAGGAAGATGCCTGGGACATAAGTGTGACCGCATAAAAACATAATCAATCATGATAAAGGGCAAAAAGTTGTACATTCCACTCTAATACCCAAGTGGTGAAACAAGTGTGTTGCTATGTTGATAAAGAACAATTTGTGCAATTTCTTGTGGGCGGGGGGGGGGGGGGTGGGTTGAGTGGTGGGAGGGGGGTGTACAAGAAAGTATATAAGAGGACAGATACCACTAGGCTATTTGTCAACCCAGTGTTTTGAGAATGTCACAGTATATGTCATCATGTAGTTACTGTGCTGTATACTGGCATAAAGTGTATTGTTTTTGAAATTGAAATACCCGAAGTTAATTGCATGCTTCATGTAAGTTGAATAGAAGCTACAATCCAAAGAAAAAATGTAGCAAAATATCAATGACCAATATGAACACTGTAGGCGAGATACGTGTGGATTGATGAATAAAACACCAATATGTACACTGTAGGAGAGATCTACGTGTAGGTTGATGAATAGAAGGGCAACCTTGGGTAGGATACTGATTTATCATTTTACTTACCTATGGGAGGGGGGGGGGGTGGGGGGTATTTAGTCACAATGCAATCTGTCGTCCACAGGACAACCTCTGACAACCTCAAACCGCTAATTTTGGTTCTCCGAACAGATGAACGGACTACCATCAAAAATTTTGCCATTAACTAGAATTGCCAGGTTCTTTAAGAAAAGAAAAAAGACAGTCGTCTGTGGACCAAATCTGCCTAAAATAATTAGACATCATTTTGCATGACACTGAGTTAGAAAGATCTTTGGAGTCATCTTTTCTGATGAAAGCCAGCCATAGAAAAATGTCAGCATGTCTGACTATGAACTCTTGCTTTGTTAGTTATTAAACATGATTTGTGAACTGTATACAGGAGAACAGTGAGTATGATATAATTTGACAGTTCAGGGATTACACCTGCTGATATTTTTACTAGGATTATAGGGATATAGCTGGGCTTACCCATCTTAATCCTTTTTCAGCAACTCTATTGATTGTCAACCTGCTATTTCACAATTTGTATCTTCAGATCTACGTTTCTAAGTCGTCGAATATTTTCCATATTCTTTCTCTTCTTCATTTCAGATCGGCGATCACAATTTTCCCGCCGAGAACAGACGGTGAACACGATTTTCGAGTATGGAATCCACAGCTGATACGTTACGCTTGCTACAAGCAACCAGATGGCAAACTTATAGGTGATCCCGCTAATCTCGAGTTCACGGAGGTAAGACTCGAGTGCAATCTCCTCGCCAAATTGGTAACCGGTTCAATGACCCCTCGGATAGGAAACCATTTCTCTCGAAAATGCCATGTAGTAAGAATTGGATGGAACCGGTTCATTGACCCCATCATCGATAGCAGTTTTTCCCGCCGGAACGTAAAAGTGGTTGTTAGTTGACATCTTTACTTGACAATACAGGATAGGAATCCCCAGTGGTAGATCTCTAACTAGAATAGCAATTCTTAACATTTGACAGACAAAAGAGGATCATATTCTAAGCATCCTGGTGATATTTGCATCAAATTCCTATGTACCGTTTTCTATGTAGATGACATTTGAAGTTGACTTGTCTTGCAGCAGAAGTGAAACACACCAACAAATTTGTTTTATGTTTGTTTTGCTTTAGAATTTTCATAATATAAACAAGTTTTTTCTACCTCAAAATTGGCCTGGGATGCACATCAGTATGAATATTACACTTCTATCAACTTCTGTTGTAACCATTATCCAAAACCAAGGTCAATAAAATTAAATGAAAATTAAATGAAAAAAACAAATTATTTTGCTGTCAGCATGTATTAAAACTATGACATCACACCTGTGTGCTTCAAGTTCACTTTTGGGTACATATACTGTGAAAAATTTCAATTATCCGTATGACCATGTCTCAAGAACGCCATGTCAGAGTTGGATACCAAAATTTCACCAGTATGCTTAGAATGTATTCGTCTTTCCGGCATAAGTCAAAACTAAATTTCACTCTGGACTGTTCCTATTGAACGGACTTATTCTGCGATTTGCTTCCAATGAAAATCTGCAAAGTTGCACATCACTGATCGCAACGAAATGGTTTGTCATAATATTAAATTCTCAGACTTCTAAACAATATGAAACACTGACAATTTTTTTCATATTTGAATTGTCTACAGTTTTGTGTATCCAAACAAGTTTACAAGGGAACTATCTTCATTCTATTAAAATGCATTTTGCTTTTCTAAAGAACCCCCCCCTCCCCTTTGTGACAGTTGCAGAAATGCACAAAACATATATTGTGAAGTGTGTGGAAGTGGGTTTTTTTTTCGCATGCTGTAACCTCTGTAAAGTTTGTACCATTTGTAAAAAGCTTTGAATTTTGACCGAAACTTGGTAAATTATTCTTACTAGAATCAAGAGGAAGGTAGCCATGCATCACCTATCCAGGTCCCTTTTAACCTTGCAAACAATAATTGATAATTTCCATAAAAAATTTTCAACAGCAGTTTCTTATTGATCAAGCCCACACAGTAAACTGTTTACAATGTGACAATTTCCTTGCAATGTCACAGCCTGAATGATTGATGTCAGGGGTAACCACCTTATTTCCCTAGAGGGAATTTAACTCTTGACTGAGATCATTTCACAGTATATTAAATATCAAATGAGAACAGAACAGGTAATAAAAAAAGTTCAAAGTTACAGTAGGATTCTTGAAACAGTACATGTCTTTTAGAAACACATGGTAGGAATCACAAGTATGGCTTATGTTTGGAATTTATAGAGTTCCTTAAGTAATTGTGGGGGCAGGGATTGGGGTGGGGAGGGGGAGTGAGGGATGAGAGAGGGTCAGCAAAATCTAGAGCTTGGAAATTAATATGATGGAGTTTTGTAAATTGCATTGGTAAAAATATTGACAACATGTAATTATGTGAATTATTCTAGACATGGATATAAGCTAAAAATGGACAACATATGAACTTGGCGGAAACTGTTGTTTAAAACAAATTGTTAGTTGGGATACCAATACTGGAATGAAGAAACCGTACTCTAGCTACTCTCCTGTAGCTAGTTGTAGCTAGCTTTAGCCAGCTGAAATTATAGTGATATTGTATCTATAAGCTTTAGCTAGCTAGCTGTAGGGAATACTTATGTTCCAGAAGTTTTCCAGAACAATTTCAAAAAGTGGTTCCGAAATTTGTTGTCTCTTCATAAAACTATGGAACAGACTTTTAAGTTTTGGTCTACACACCACACTGGTGCATGTATTTCATAACAACGTGTAGCAGTTTGATCCTTTTTGCCCAGCATGTAGTTACACAGTACGTAGGACATAATTTATCAATTGAGACAGTATTCAGAATGTTATTACCGTCGGTGTTAAAGACGTTTCACATCGTAACTTTACAAGCACTAGATATCTATCTAGGTGAGGAATACAAAGCTAAGTATTACCCATCCCCTCCCCAGACCCTATTTACACCCCTGTAATTGAATAAAACTTTGTTCTGCAGTACTTTCTATGGATTATGATCCCCAAAATTATTCCCCCAAAACCTTCCATCCTGCCCTTGAGAGTTTTGATCAGATTCAAAGTAGATTGTTTAGTGTCCAAATAAAAATATAAAAAAAGTATAAAAAAAAAAGTAAATAAAAAAGTAAAAAAAAAGTAAAAAAAATGAGAGTTGAAGTGAAGTACATATGGCTGATAGATGACTTGCAATTGTCCCTCTTGCATAATTCCTGTCAAAAGGGTCTACCTATATATCCCCTTCAATCCCCTATCTTCATTGCTTGCTCTAACCCCAATAACCCTCAAAAGAGATAGAGCCTTGCCCTGTCTGCAACCACATCTGCCCCATGTCTGTATTCTCCTCTCCTTAATTGAAATGGACAGAAAGTGCCATTCGAAAGCAGATAAGCAACCTCCCATGGCACCAACATGACACTAATAATGGATCATGTTTTTAGAGTAACTATGCCCAAATGAAAACATATTTAACCCAATAATGGGGTGCACACATGCAATAGGAGGCTGGTTTAAGCCTTTCATTCAAACAAGCTGTGTTTATATTTCAAATCAATCCAACTTTTGACACCTGTTAGGACTCTGAAACATAGATCTGACAGGGAAAGTACCTACCAGCGATCTGGTTCCCATTCTGGTTCCCATACTTGTCTATACCATATATATTGAATGGTTAGAACAGAATTTACTTTAAATAGTGTATGTATTAAGATAGGAGGAGGTGTATTGGATATTATTGAGGAAGGTGAATGCCTAACGGAATCCAGCTGGGCTTGGGGAAGCAGCTGATAGTACCCTTTTTTTTGTTCAGATACAGAAGGAAACCAGGATGAGAAAGATCTCTTGTCACACATATCGATGGCGAAGATAACAAGATGACAACAAAAATATCAAATTTATATTGAATCTTTAAAGAAGTTGAGAACCTGCTCATATTTTTTTCACCAGTGTTAAGTACCGGCTGACATTTAAAGTAGATAAAACAGGTCCTCATTGATGGCATCTGCTTCCAGTCCACTTCTGACACCATATCTTGATACCACTTCTGACACCATATCTTGATACCACTTCTGACACCATATCTTGATACCACTCTGACACCATATCTTGATACCACTTCTGACACCATATCTTGATACCACTTCTGACACCATATCTTGATACCACTTCTGACACCATATCTTGATACCACTGCTGACACCATATCTAGATACCACTTCTGACACCATATCTTGATACCACTTCTGACACCATATCTTGATGCTACCTCTGACACCAAGTTTCAATCTCACTTAGATCATACCCCTTTTGATTGCCAGATATAAAAGGAATCAGATGGAAGTGTTACAGTGTAGCGGCAGTGACTCCAGGTTTGTCGAAAGTATGATGCAGCAATCTTTTATTTACAGTTTTCTACTGTGGTATGCATGAGGGGACTGCACACTTAAAAAACACAACTGAATGTAACTAATTTTTAGGTAATGTCAACGTTTTACCTACAGAAATTAAACAGGCCATGGTTGGAATGTGTGAAATATTACAAAGATCATGTATAAATTTTACCTGTGTATTCTGCAGTGTCAAGTTTGAAAATGTTTGGCTGGTCATATGTTGGTCTTTTCATTGTTAAATGTTTTTTCTCTTTCCCAGGTTTGCCAAAAACTTGGATGGAAGGGGAGTGGGGGAGCTTGGGATATATTACCTCTCGTTCTACAAGCTAACGGCCAAGATCCAGAGGTCTATGATATACCTCAAGAATTGATCCTGGAGGTGCACATGTCACATCCAAAGTGAGTGCCATTTGTCTTACCCATTTGTGTATTTGTGTGCCCTGTTGTTGTACACCTTCGCAAATGACGGGTGTGGGAAATTTTCGATACCAGCTTAAAATTCAGCAAGGTTTCCGAACCTGTAGTGTGCTTTGGAACCCACCTGCCCTGCAGAGGGCCCTACCTAAGTTCTTCCACCCCATATATTACAAAATTTTGATTTATCAAAAAAATGCATAGCATATAAAAATTGCCTTAATTGCATAATTTTGTTAATAACATGTGAATATGATAGAGTTTCTCTGTCATTTCTAAGACTTTTGCTTTGAATGTTTTTTTAACTTCTCTTTACAATAACCAATAATGATTATTTAAAAAAACAACTCTCTTGTGCAATTTCTAACTTTTGCTTTCCTGTATAGTTATGACTGGTTTGCCGACCTAGGTTTGAGGTGGTACGCTCTTCCAGCAGTCTCTTGCATCATGCTCGATCTCGGAGGGCTGCAGTTCACCGGTATTCCGTTCAACGGATGGTACATGGAGACTGAAATAGGAGCTAGAGACTTCTGCGATGAAAACAGGCTGAATATGTGCGAGGTGAGCAGAGAGACCGCCATTTTGAACAATTTAGGGAGACGATAAAAAAATTTGTTGTTGTTGTTGTTGTTGCATATTTGATGTGAAGGAAAAGGTGGTATTTGTTGGTGATGGTTTTGGTATTGGTGATGGTATTGGTTAACGCTGGTGCCTTCCACTCATAAGGTCCCCAGTTTGAGTCACTCCAAGATTAATGTATGTCGTCCCCTTACAGAGTTGTTGACAATTGACAATTCGTAATCATGGACGTTAAACATGAATCTAAGAGACTGACTTCGGTATGCTTGGGGCTTTGATAGGCCAATAAGGCTTCTACGCGAGTTTGTGCGTTAGGATCTAAAGTACATACGAATGCATACATACATTTGTAATAATTTTTTGGCCACGGAAATTGACGTCGGATTTTTCTTCCTTTAGGTGCCCTGTCGTTCATTCATTCGCTCACTTCCATCTTAATTTTTATGTTCATTTTGCAGACCATTGCAAGGAAGATGGGCCTTGATGTCAGCACGAATGCAACCCTGTGGAAGGATAAGGCAGTGGTAGAAGCCAACGTAGCGGTCATGCACAGCTTTCAGGTTGGTGTTTCTTTGTCGTTGATTCATTGCTTATTCATAAAGTACGATATTTTGCTCATGGTTTAAGAGAACATGCCACGAAAGTGTCTATTAGCTATAGGTTGCATCCAAAAACCTGCCGTTTGTACTGAACAGCAGGTTTTTTTCCAGTTGGTTAGCTGAGTGATCAGTCCCATCTTTTCGCACCTTAGTTGAGCTGCCTATTCGTCTATTATGCAACTCATCACACAGCTAGTAGCCAAATCACTACCAGATCAAGGCAGACATGGCAAGGTGTGAACAAACCAACTCTTTCAAACTGACCAGTCTGTTTGCATGAGAGATAAAGTTTCAGTAAGTTGAGGTCAAGAGAGCTGAAAAATGCAACTAATGGTTAATGGACTAATTCTCGTCATGAAAAATCAATCTCTAGGGAGGCATTCAGAACTTGTATGAAAATAAAGAAGATGGAGAACTTTGAAGTTGTTTCTTGAAACCGGACAGTCGTGAAACCGGACAGTCATGAAACCGGACAGTCGTGTATGAATTTAACTCACGGAATGAACTGTAAGAGAATGACGTTGGACTTGTTTAAAACATTCACACCTAAAAGATATTCCAAAGTTTGCATGGAAACTAAGAAGGAGATTTACGATCGAATGATGATAAAATCATCGTGGGTCAACCGACAGTTGGGTCTTCAGGTTATGAAGAACAAAGTTGGCTTAGTCAACTCATTTTGATATCATTTTGCTTTTCTGTTGCAAATTTTGTAGGCCCGACCAAAAGGTTGTAAATTATTTCGGTTTCATTTCCCTACTTTACCTGCAGATGAAGATACTATATTGTCAAATTTTTACCAAACTTCCCAAGATTTTTTCGTTTATGTTACTCGAAAGGAAGCATGAGGGGGGTAAATTTACTGTCAAAGTCATATGTTTACACACACCAATGATATGTTTGTGCACACAAGTCACATGGTTACACATACAAGTCTTACTTGCACACATAAGTCTTACTTGCACACATAAGTCTTACTTGCACATGTTTATGCATACAAGTCACATGTTAACACGCACAAGTCGTATGATTACCAATACAAATCATGTCTTTGCAAAATACAAATCATGTTTTCAAATACAAGTCATGTGTTTACATTCACAAGTCATATATGTTTACACATACAAGTCATATGTTTACAAGTACAAGTCATTTACTGATACATGTCATATGTTTTCAAAACTACAAGTTATCACTCACCAAGTCATATATTTGCACATATACGTCATATGACACGCAATACTCATACAAGTCGTTTTACACATAGAGTTCACTATGGTTTACTCATAATACGTTTTGCATTGTTGATGTTCCAGTGTTGTCATTCTTGCCCCCCTCCTTCCCCCCGCAGAAAGCAAATGTCACAATCACGGATCATCACTCCGCATCGGAATCATTCCTGAAACACATGGAGAACGAGCAGAGGTTGCGAGGAGGCTGTCCTGCCGATTGGGTGTGGATCGTACCGCCAATCTCTGGAAGCATCACTCCTGTATTTCACCAAGAGATGCTTTCGTACAACCTCAAACCATCCTACGAATACCAGGTATGTGAATTATATCCCTGCCAATAAAAAAAGTTGTCAATAAATTTAAATTTTTTGAGATTCTGCAAATATTCTAAATATTTTTGCTCTCCTGCTACATCTTTGAAATAAAAAAATTAAAAAAATGCAACAACGCTCTCAATATCCTACATGGCAAAAGATTATTTAAGTGAGCTTTCAGTAGCAGTGAAAGCTTTGTTTTCCGTCCCTATTCCAACATCTTATCTGTGTCCGTTTACCCCTCTCCCTCCCCATTCTGTACTAAAGCCACTTGATCCCTATTAGCTTCCATCCAGTCACCTGGTTGGGGAAAAGTTTCCATATAAGTTGGACCTGTAGTAATTTGGAGTATTAAATGGGTAAGCCACTTGTTTGACTGGGTAAGTCAATAATATGTTTATTAATACTTTATTTTGTTTTAATTTTTTTTTTCTCAGGAAGAACCATGGAGGACTCACGTGTTCAAGACTGCCGAGGAGGGTCAAAAGAAGAAGAGGAGGAAACTACTGACTTTCAAAGAAGTTGCAAAGTAAGTGGAAAAAAAAGTTAAAAAGAGGGGGATGGAAAAAAAAAGTTAAAAAGAGGGGGATGGAAAAAAAAAGTTTGGTGTCACTTTGACTAATTGTTAGGACCGAACAGAACGAGGAATGAGCACAGGTAGCACTGTTTAGTCTTCTTTTGAAACTCAAATAGAAAAGGAGGAGCAATTTTTTCTCTCTCCAGATTGAACTTAAAAGCACACAGTAATAGATGAAAAGCTCAATATGACTTTGGGCTTGAATTAAGCCAATGGGGCCAATTATCTATTTCCTGCTAAACTGTTTCAGCAGTTTTACTTTCAGCACATTCAGTTTTCTTTCTCCAAAATTAGAGAGAAAAAAATGAAGAAAAGATGATTATTTTCCTGTCTGGACTTGAACCATCTTATATGAAGCTCCTCATATGTTAGTTTATTAATTGTATTGTCAGAACATTTCCAAATGTTCTCCGGCAAGAATGATCACATCGTCACTGAAGCAGGAGATGAAAAAAAACTGTAGATGTTGATAATTGCAAGTTTACAAATTCCTCTTCCTAGCTCCACCCCCACCCCCCCCCAACCCACCTTCTCCTCCCTGCCAACACATTTAATGTTCCTGATACTAGTTCAAGTATAATCAATGACATAATTTTGGAAAGGTTTGTAATTCCCCGACCATTTCTTCCAAAAGACAGTTTTGAGTTAAGTTAAAATCATAGGCAACCAACATAAAGTACAATGATTTAGCACAGAAGGAACAGTAGGGGGTGGGTTGGGGGAAGGGGGTAAAGGCAGAGGGGGAAAGACTGCATGTACTCACCTCAAATATATGTGGTCCCATTTTCCTGTGTCATCACATGCATGAGTTTTGAAATACTTTGTGTTACCTTTCAGGGCCGTAAAGTTCTCGGCAAAGTTAATGGGAAAAGCTTTGGCCAAACGAATCAAGGCTACCATCCTGTATGCCTCAGAGACCGGGAGATCAGAGAAGTACGCCAAGGTGCTCTGCGAGATATTCAAGCATGCATTCGATGCCAAGGTTCGTATCTGCTGAACATTTTCTTTACCCCAGGGAGGAGGGGGAGGTGAAAGAGGGGCCATGGGAGGGGATGAGAGAAATAATAAAACTTGCAATACCTTTGTAGCGATGGAGAGTTTTGACACATTTGTTTCCATCCACGTAGTGAAAGTATTCCCGATAGAAATATATTTCTACTTGTCTTTTAGCCTTTGAAGAAGATCCTGCTAGGATCGAAACGTCAGGCCAACTTACTTTAACACATTCTCCTACACAGGCTCTCTAGTGGATAAGCAGTTTGCTAACAGTTTTATTTTATTTAGAAATATATTTTAGTAGAAATATAATATTGCCTGCATACCGTGAAATATAGTTAAGGCAACTAGTTGTGATTCATGTCAGCAATTGTTCACAACCTTATTGGTGTTCATGCCACGAAATCTTAGTAGTGTTCCTTCTTCATTTCATATAAGTTTTTATCAGCCATTTCTTCATCCCCAAATTGGTCCCGTCAGCTGGTACTACCATTGACCCCCAGATAAACTCCCAGACAGCAATGATTTTCACACCAGCATGGTTATTTCCAACGCCAATTAAATGTTGATCTGACCCCTCCCCCAATTTCAAACTTTGTGTTTGGGGTCCCTGGGGTATTAGCATAGACTGCCCCCCCCCCCCCCCCCTCCACAATGCAGACTACCACTACTGGCCTTGTGTGCCATAAACACACAAACAGTAACAAATGCATCCAGGTTTGCTTCTAAAGAGAAAAAAATCATATTACCCGCTGAATATTTTACAGGTCTTGTGCATGGAAGACTACGACCCAGTCCACCTGGAACACGAGACGCTCCTGCTAGTCGTTACGAGTACCTTTGGAAACGGCGATCCGCCAGAGAATGGAGAGGTGAGAGGATCACATTCCACAAACACCCGGATTTGATATCATATCGCTAAGTGATTGCATTATTCTTTTAGCAACTTAATAACACTATTAGTGTTAACGCCCTTAAAAGTTTCAGATTGACAGCAAAATCTGGAGTGTTAGCTCAGTGGTTAACGCCGGTGCCTTTCAATCATAAGGTCCCCGGTTCGAGTCACTCCCAGATTAATGTATGTCGTCCAGTTACAGAGTTGTTGACAGTTAACAATTTATAATCATGGACGTTAAATATGAATGTAAGAGACTGACTTCGGTCAGCTTGCGGCTTTGATAAGCCAATGAGGCTTCTTCGCGAGTTCTTGCTTGCAGGAGGATCAAATATACATACATACATATGCATACATACAGAAAAATCTGTTCGGAACTCCACTCCTTGCTAGATAAATTTAAAAAAAAAATGTGGTAAAAGGATTAGAAGAGATTTTGAATTAACCCTGTCAATAATAATTTAACTGATCCGACTTGCAGGATTTAAGGGAAGGAGACAAGGAAGGGGGAGGGAAATGTGGGAGGGGGGTGGGAAGTGGGCCGGATGGGGAGTGGGAGGTCGCAGGGGTTTGCTGCTGAAGATATATTATTACGATGAAGTCATATCATGTTGTTACAAGCTTTGATGAGCATCTTCTATATTACCCCCCTCTTTGGATATGAGCACAATGCATTTTAATTATTGAAATAAATTATACAAGGGTATAAAACGTTTCTCTTTCTGTTTTCCCCCTGCAGGAGTTTGGTCGGTTTCTGATGGAACTTCGAAGGGACCACACAGGGTCCGAGGACAGGTATGACTAAGCTGGGTTTTGTTTTTTTGTTTCTTTTTCTTCACAGAACCCAAAAGTTGACTTCTATTGTTAGTTTTATGAATGGCACTTCACTTGCAACAAAAGTTAAGTGTTCCGTTTGCAAAACCCCTAGCAATGTGTCCAACACAAAGATGCAGTGTTTTTTTTCCAATTTTTTCTTCTTCTTTTTGTATATTGTCCTGTTACCCCTGGAGAGCTGTACAGTGTTGTGCCAATTTTATGACGAAAAATAAAAGCAATTCCTTTCACCATATATGTTATGTGCTTCCCCAAGCTTGTGAATGCACCCGTCCCCCACACCTCCCCTACCCCCCCAAAAAACCCCCATCCTGGTACCTATATCTCGACTTTGACATGAACTTGCATCAATAATTCCTGTGAAATTGAAAAGTTTGTAGGCTAAAACTCCATACGTTTCAGTTATTACACCATATACCATAGTTGTAGCACACCAATTTTGATGGTACACACCTGTCCTCCCCATCCAAGACTGCGTGTGAAGACTGGGTTCATTTTATTTTAGGTATTTTTTTCGTAGACGGAGAATTTTTTCCTTCTTTTGGATACAACTCTCAAGCCTCCTAATTTTGTAAAAATATGATTTTTACTGTTTCTTTATCTGCCGCGATTTCTGAAGCTGTGACTACTACGAGTTTAAATTTTTTTAGGCTGTAAAAGCCCCCAAAAAAAGAAAAAAGGGCCAAACACATTGAACTGTTATTGATTTTTAACTTAGAATTCAGTCCAAAGGTGACATTATATAAGTGTTTTATCACTTCTAATCACTGGTAACAGATTTTGTTTGTACCAGTAAGAGGGGTGGGAGCAAACAATCAAGAAAGAGGGACAGGATATGAAAGCGATAACCTTCAATGATATCATAATTCATAATATTATAATTCATAATTATTGATCCTGGTTTACTTTTTGTTACCTTCTCAAAGGAAAAAGAGAGACCGGTGAGATCATTTGTGAGACGAAGTCACTTGGATTCTGGTCACATTTATAATCAGCTTTTTGTAATGTTTATTTGTCTGCCATCGGGAAAGAATTGACACTTTTAATCGAGGCTTCAACTAATTAAACCTTTCATTTATGTAACTGCTGTCAAGATTGTACCTTAAACAATTCAATTATATTCTTTTGTTACAAAAGAAACATTTTCATACGTTGCCATTTTATCTGATGGTGTTATTCTAGTCTGATATTACAGTGATGTTCTGTTTTGTTCCATAACAGTGATGTTCTGATGTTATCACACAAAGTTAGATACTTAACAGTTTTATACACATGTTACAACACAAAGGCTTTTAGATATATTAAGTGTTTTATCAGTAACAGTTTTATACACATGTTACAACACAAGAGCTTTTAGATATATTAAGTGTTTTATCAGTAACAGTTTTATACACATGTTACAACACAAGGGCTTTCATATATATATTAAGTGTTTTATCAGTAACAGTTTTATACACATGCTACAACACAAAGGCTTTTAGATATATTAAGTGTTTTATCAGTAACAGTTTTATACACATGTTACAACAAAAAGGTTTTTAGATATATTAAGTGTTTTTCAGTAACAGTTTCATAGACATGTTACAACACAAAGGCTTTTAGATATGTTTTATCAGTTTTATACACATGTTACAACACAAAGGCTTTTAGATGTATTATCTTCAATAGAAAACTACTTGAACACAACAGCTTTTAGATATATTATGTGTTTTACCTTTAACAGTGTTGCCACAACGCATGTTAGAAAACAAATGGTTGTTTGAACACAACAAAAAAGCTGTTAGAAAATTACTATATTTTCTTTAACAGTTTTACTCCCATTATGTTACAACACCCAAAAGCTTTCAACATTTCATCTTCAAAAGAAAACTCAATGAACATAAAGGCTGTTGGATGATTCGGCCACATTTACATAATGAATCAGACCCGGCTTGGCGTTTCAGCATTGCAACAAGATATATTGATCTTGAACCTCAGACCTCAAGCTCGCAATCACCATATAAACTGGAAGCTTAGGTTTACTGATCACTAGAGAAAAGGGGGAGAGCCATTTCATATGCTTCTATCGTGTCAAATTACGTGTAAAAGTTAGTTGGCCTGACGTTTCGATCCTAGCAGGATCTTCTTCAAAGGCTTTCAAGAAGCTTTTAGCCTTTGAAGAAGATCCTGCTAGGATCGAAACGTCAGGCCAACTTACTTTTACACATTCTCTTACACAGGCTCTCTAGTGGATAAGCAGTTTGCTAACAGCTTTATTTTATTTTGGTGTCAAATTACGCGCGTTATCAACAATAGAAGTCAAAGGTCACCACCGATCCCGGATCCACCCCCTAGCTGAGGTTTACACTGGCATGATACTTTATCGCTGTTTAGACGAAAATTAAAAGTCTTTCTGTGACATTTTGAAATTTTTGGACACGTCAAGCAGACGTTACACCGGACGTCGAACGGTTCAAAACCTAGCAGGAGCAGTACCAATTAATATTTTATAGTTAGTGTTCCTAGACACAGAACTCCCAGACGCCATTAGGAAAAAACTTAAAGGAGTGTCTGTAGGCCTTGTTTATATTTTGTTACGTACGACAGTACAGTGAGAATTAATTTTTGCCCCATAACCAAAAAAATAGAGAGAAAAGAATGACTATAAAGAATAACTTTGGCTTTAGTTTGTTTGTTTGTGTAGCATACAGAACTTGTAGCTAATTCCAACTCATCAAATCATTTGATAAACATTTGACATGTATCAGTCCTTTTATTCGCTCTGATGAAAGACACATTTTTACATATCTTACCCATGCAGTCACCCCAGCAAATGATCTGTAACTACCATATCAGTCCTTATATATATCCGTTATCCACTTATTTATATCCTTTTATCCACTTCAAGGGACGGGGAGGGGGTCGGAGAGAGTAGACGCTAATATTGACATTTCAAAGTGTTTTTTTGAAGTTTGAAATGTTTATTTATGCCGGTTTGCAGTACTTGATTGATTAATACAGTCATCAGAGTGCACTGATTAAGTTCACGTTACGGTCGGTCGTTAAAACTAAACTACTAACTAACTTTAATGTTTAATCACTAAAAGTGTTCCCAGTAACTACCGAAAATCACTCTTGAGAAGAATAACTTCATGTCTGGAGTGTTGTACAGTTTTTAAGAAAATTGTTTCTAATTTTCACATCTCTGCAGGATCGTTTATCGATAAACTTAACGGTAACGGTAAAAATGTGACATTTCGAGAAGGGTTTCCCCGAAAGTCTCACCGTATTTTTCTGTCTTGACAGAGTTTTTACAGACATGCTGACCAGGAGAGAATACATTTGGAACTTAGTGAAAAAACGGAGGTTCCCAAAAGAGTCAGTTGTGCCTACAAAGAAATTTGCAAATTTTATAGCTTGAAACATTTTGGAAACTGCTTTGGGGCACAAAAAAAATATAAATATATATAATAAAAAATATATAGAAACTTCTCTCAGCTTGAAATGCATATTAATTCTTTGCTTTAAATAGGTGGGAAGGCTATGATCTTCTTAGCAGTTGGTGAGAAAGGAATGCGTTTTTCATTTTCAATAAATTGTCAAAAAATACGTTTTTTCATCTTTTTAGAACGTCATTGCTTTTTTTTTTTTTGATGCTTGTGAAGTCAAACATTTCACATTTGATGGTGTAACCATTGGAGATTATATAGTCATGAAGTTGCTGCCTTTTATTTTTTCCCTTTGCTTGATTTGGTGAGGTGAATGGATATAAGACTAATTTTTTTTTTTGGGTGGAAGAAATGTGTTATATGTAAATTGACCTCAAATGCTGTGAAAAAGGATCCCTATCATGTCCCCTCAAATAGTTCAGTCATTGCTATCCACTCTTTTTTCATTTTTTTTTCAACAATCGCTAAATAGTTACGATATGCATTATCTGTTTGTTACTGTGATTTGTAATCGACAATTGTCGTCTCGTAACTGTGATCATTTGAATAGCCGGGTAAAACTCTGACTGTAATGTTGGACTAATGGAGTCTTCGCATTGAGAGATGATTCACAGTGTATGGGTTCATTTGACATGTTTTTCTTTTGAAAATTATCCTCTTCTTGCACTGGAAACTTGATAACTAATCCTCACACAGTTTGAAAGCCTGTCGTTTGCTCAGCTGTGAGACACTTTCATACTGTGAAATGCACAGGTGTGAATTTCTCTATTAACCCAAAGTTAACACTAAAATTCTTCCAAAGCTTTACCGTATACCTCTGGCTTTGCATACCTCTCTACCAACCTACGTAACAGTTTTCTGCTATTTTAATCCCACTGCTGCCACCAGTCGTCCTGTTAAACTCTGTTTGTCTTGGTTTTACCAACACCATAGAACCTTGTTTAATTTGTTTGTGTGCTTCGTGAGTATGCAAGTCCAGAGAAAGCAAACCTTCCGAAAGTGTTTTCGAACAAAACTTTTGCAAAAACTAAAACTCAATTATTCCATTCACGTCATTTTTTGTGGCTTTTGAAAATTTTGATACCGCTTCTCTCGTACGGGTGGGGGAGTTAAAATCGGTTTGATAACACCGAATAGCTTGCGGTTGATGTTTTGGTTTAACGAAGCGATGGTGGCAGCAATTATGGAAGCATATTGAGCTGGAGAATGGCAACGATCGAATGAATGTAAATTACATTTGTACGACAGACATGTTTCTTCATGCATGTTTTCCCTTTCTCATCCCAACAGAGATATCTCTAAGCGCAAACAAAGCATTTTTGAAGGGTAAAAAAAATAATATTGAATTTAAACGATACCATCACGGCAGCTGTGTCTTCTTCTTTCTGCACATTTATGCACTTGTTTTCTGTATCATAACTCTGCCTGCATTCTGATGTAAATGATAATTGTAAATGTTATATTTTAATCCGTTTCTTGCCGCAATCATCTTTTTGAAACTCGTCCATTTTGCTCGTCTTTTACCTCGTTCCGTCTTCTCTTCCAACTTCTCTATCTAGCTTGCCTATGTACTCGTTCGTTTGCTTCCTTGTTATGCAAATGTTATGCAAATATTATATTAACATATTATGTGTTCTATGATCTCTACTACATGTGCCTTCATAACCTTCTCAATGCCAGTCAGGTGTCATTGCTCAGTATGGAAGCCGCTTCTTGGTACATTCCATTGGAGTTGTGCGAAACTTACAATTCATTTTTTGATATATATGTTTTATTCTTGCACCTTGTCGGCATGATGGTTTTTAATAATCATTCGATACTCAGAAATCTTGCTCGCTGGTATTATGCGTTAGCACTGAGCAAAAGCATTTCTCTGTTTTAGTCGATGCCTGTTATGGTATATAGTCATTCATACTACATCTTTTTATGCTAAAACTAAAAAAAAAGTATATGTTTTGGTTGGATTTCGATCGTCGTCGCTCGGCAGACCCTATGAATCGAGAGTACCGTTCCCCCATGAAAGGGAGATTGTACGTACAGTACAAGCCTTCCGACTGTAAATAGTTGGGGGGGGGGGTCGGGGGAGGGATTAAGTTTGACCTTTGATCCCTTAGACTTGGCTAACTTGAATGGATACATGTTCAGTTTATTAGTCACTGTGATTTAAGTATTAAAGTTGGAAATTGATAGCCATCTTGAAACTAGCCACATGGGTAAAGGTAAGTGTTTTCACGCCGAAAATTTCAAAAGAGATTATTTTTCCGTGTCAATCACCACCATAGGGGAAAAGAAAGAACCACAAGGGAGGGACTTTAAACATAGATGAGTCAATTTTGTGGAATTGTAGAGCGCTAAAAGTGCAAGCATTTAATGTCATCATTTTATTAGTTGCATGAGGAGTGTGTTATATATACATTATACATATACATTTATGTAAAAGTTGATTTGAAAATGGTAAGATTTAAAATTGTCACAGAAAATAACTGCTTGGAAATTAACAAGTTCAGATACTTTATGGGCTGCTAAAACAATTGGCAAACATTCCCATTTTGTTTCAAATTTCCTTCAATTCCCCTTCCTCCCTCCCCCCCCCCATTTCAGGGAATAATTTAAAATTTTACATAATTGGATATTTTGTTTATAGTTTTGAAGGCTCTAAGCTGAATTGTCTCACATATCATGAATACTTTGGTTTATATGGTGCGCAAATGCTGCTACGTAATAACATTGCACTCATAAAGCAAGCTGGCCATTTTTGTGATGGGATACGGTATAAATTATGCCTTATTGCATCGCCGGTTGACCCTCATGCCAAATTATAGTCAAGCGCTCGTATTCCATTTCCGAACGATACCTTTACAGAAAGCTTTCTTTCATCATCAAAAACCTCAACAAACGGTAAAAAAAAAAAACATTAAAAACAAAGTATTTGGATGACTATAAATCAGTCATATATTCCATTGGACAAGCAGATGCCTAACTTGCATAAATTAATTATATGAATCTCACGAAGCTTTAGCTGAGATTATCCCAGTAAGATAAAAAAAAATCAAGAAGAACATTAAGAGGCAAGTAGTACTAAAAATTTGCTTTTTGTAAAACAAATCAAATAAAATCTGTCATATTTATGTATTTCTATCTAACAGCTCCAAAGCTCTGCGGTTTGACAAGTTTGCTTCTGAGGATAGAGAAGAGAAGGCCGTATCCAAGCGAGCCTCGGCAAACCTCGATTCCAGTTCCGGGCCATTGGCTAATGTGAGGTAAATGCGGTCTGCAAATGCATGCTTATTTGTGTGTATAACCGGGTTCAGATCGGAGGGGAAGGGAAAAGTTCACACACTCGACTACGTAAATGAACAGCAGAACCGTCGGGACACTGTTTAATAACAAAAGCGAAAAGGAGCAAAGAGATTTTTAATTAATTAATTAATTAATCAATTTTATGCATGAAACCAGCAAACACGTACTAAATATTTGCACAAGTATGAGAGATCACGATATGTATATATATTGGTGAATAATATATGTATATAAATATATGTATAAAATATTGAATAATATATGAATATTATATATATATAAATGAATAATATATATATGAATAATATGAATAATACATTAATAATATTATATATATATAAAATATATGAATAACATGTATAAATATTGGTGAATTATACATTCCATATATTTGCCATATTGAATCCAAATCTCTTTTCTGTTGTAAGTACCAGGTCACACGGGAAGAAAAAATTGATTGAATGTTTTGTGGAAAAGTTAATACACACTCTACTAATTAATTTATGCACAAACCCAGCTAGAAATATGAATTTCTTTGAAATCGCCTATAAGATGTGACTTCATAATGAAATATTTTATTTCTAAATAATAAATTCCCTCCGACAGGTACTCCATCTTTGGCCTCGGATCCAGCGCGTATCCTAACTTTTGCGCGTTCGCCAAAGCCGTGGATTCTCTGATTGCGGACATGGACGGCGAGAGGATTCAGGCCCTCGGCGAGGGAGACGAACTCAGTGGCCAGGAAGAGTCCTTCAGGACCTGGGCCAAGGCTGTATTTAAGGTATTTTACTATGTAGCCCCGTATTAACCCATGGACTTTATTATAAGAAGAGTCCTTTAGGACCTGGGCCAAGGCTGTATTTAAGGTATTTTACTACCTCTATATCCCATATTAACCCATGGACTTTATGATAAGAACAGTCCTTTAGGACCTGGGCCAAGGCTGTATTTAAGGTATTTTACTACCTATATAGCCCATATTAACCCATGGACTTTATGATAAGAACAGTTCTTCAGGACATGGGCCAAGGCTGTATTTAAGTTACTGTATTTTACTATATAGCCCATATTAACCCATGGACTTTATTATATAGTAAGGATTTCTCAACAAAGAAACTTGATGTGTAGGATAGGTGGAAAGATATTGTGAGGAAAAGGCTATGCCCCCCATGTTTGTGTAAAAGACAAACAAACGGGACACAATTCTTAAAGAGAGGATCAAGAAATGGGATTTGGTGGAAGGATGATGGAAGGGGGTAATACAGGGTATTATCAGCATGGGGAGAATCCCATCAGACTTTTAAAACATATCAATGATATGGGGAGACTAAATAAAGTTTTACAACAAAAACATATATGCAAAGTTGCCTAGTTCTTTCAGCTTTGTACCATTCTTTTTAGCCAATCTTTCTACCATATTCCCAAACCTATCACCCCATGCCCCCCACCCATACCCCATCCTTCACCCCATCCATCTGTCCCAAAGATCAAACCTTTCCTCCTCGGAATTCCCTCTTTTCTTGTCTCCTCTCTCTTCCCCATTACGGCTGGCAAACTGATTCCTTCTATCGGTTTCAACGTTTACTTCCAACTCTCTTTCTCTGTTTGTATTTGCAGGCCGCCTGCGAGACATTCTGTGTCGGTAAGGATGTGAACATGCAAGAGGCCAACGCCTCCCTGCAGACCAACGAACTCAGCTGGGCTCCGGACAAGTTCAGGTTGGTCCCGGAAGAGAGCGGAACCGCCATGGAATTATGCGAAGCCCTCACTAAGCTGCACACCAAGAGAGTGTTGCCGTGTCTGCTTATGTCGAGCAACGATCTCCAATCAGACGAATCCACGTAAGACAGACTTGTTTTCATACAAACTAATCAATGTTAATTATACATAGTAATGTTTGACGTGATTTGCAGACATAAAGGTCTGTAAATATCCTGTCAGACGAATCCACGTAAGACAGACTTACTTCATACAAACTAATCAATGTTAATACATACTAATGTTTGACGTGATTTGCAGACATAAAGGTCTGTAGATATCCTGTCAGACAATTCCACGTAAGACAGACTTGATTTGAACTGACTAACATTAGGAAACCTTTTGCAGACACATTGACTATAGGTGTCAGATTGGATGAGGTGATTAATTTATATCAATACGGTACTAAGTTACCACCTCTTGCAGACAGAAAGAACCATCCATGTTCAACAAACTTGTACGACTTGAACTTTATTCCCTTGTGCCGACAAATAAACTATCAACTATCAGTTGCCTGAATAATTATTAGACAGTTAGTAGATACCTGATATACTAGTACTACAAACCAGTCCATCAGCATTTGCAGATCTAGTGACATAAAAACTACAGATATTTTATTCTTGCAGTTAGTATGTACCTGATGTACTAGTACTACAAACCAATCCATCAGCTTTTGCAGATGGAGTGACATTTTAACTACAGATTTTTATTCTTGCAGTTAGTATGTATCTGAATAATTTTACTACAAACCAATGTGTCAGCTTTTGCAGATCGAGTGATATATAAACTACTGATTTTTATTCTTGCAGTTAGTATGTATCTGAATAATTTTACTACAAACCAATGTGTCAGCTTTTGCAGATCGAGTGATATATAAACTACTGATTTTTATTCTTGCAGTTAGTATGTATCTGAATAATTTTACTACAAACCAATGTGTCAGCTTTTGCAGATCGAGTGATATATAAACTACTGATTTTTATTCTTGCAGTTAGTACATGCACTTGAATAATTTTACTACAAACCAAATCCGTCAGCTCGTGCAGATTGAGTGACATATAAACTACAGATTTTTATTCTTGCAGTTAGTATGTAGGCTCCCCTGAATAATTCCTAATATAAATTTATCTGCCACCGTTTGCAGACATAATTACTGTCAATCTTAAATCATACGAATACTCTTTAGAAGGTGCAAGAGTACAAAGTGATTAAATTTCTTGTATCAGAGACAGATTTTGAAGGGGTCATTCACTTTAGATCTCAAATTCCGGACCTCCTTCAAGATCCGGGGTTTGGAGTATGGGGTATAAAACGAACATTTGTCGAGCTATTGTTAAAAACACCAAACAAGAGTCTGTACCATTTTTTTTCTCCATTTTGAATCAGTCGCTCAACTATACAAGTCACGATGGATACCCAGGGTGCTTCGGAACTGCTATTCGAACCCGGTGATCATGTCGCCATCTGCCCTGCCAACGAGAAGGCCCTGGTGGATGCCATCCTGGCCAGAGTCAAGAACGAACGGACACCGGATGAAGTGGTGGTAGTACAGGTGCTTCAGCAGAGATCGACACCGTTAGGTAAGAAGAAGAATATTTTAATATTTTTTATTTGAGAGCGCGGTGGCCACTTGGCTTAGGCGTCTGACTCGTGATCCAAGGATTGCTGGTTCGATTCCTGCCTAGTTCATTACGTTGTGTCCTTGGGCAAGATGCTTTATCTCACTTGCCTCTCTCCACCCAGGGGTTAAATGGGTACCTGTTAGGTAACTTGTCATTGGGCACAGTATATAACTGCTGCCGACTGGAGGGATTGTCTCTGGGACAGGTTATCATTGACCAGGGGTAATATAACATCTGTAAAGCACCTTGAGACCTATCGCTGGTATAAAGCGCTATAGAAAAAGTAAAATATTAGGTAAGAAGAAGAAAAACAAAAGTTTGGCATTTTGTGTTATTAATTGGTAATTAATTCCTTCATTTTTTTTAAATTAGCAAATTGCCACGATAGTGGACCTGACCATATGTCATACCACTGAGTTAAGTCGATCGGTTAATCAATTGTTGTTTTATTGTTTTGTGCATTATCTGTACCGTTCAGCATCCATTAACTATACTCCCCTCCAGGGTGCAGTTTGACCCTTGTCATACTTGAAACGATTTTTTTCCGCCCCCCCTAACTCTTTACAGGTGTGGTCAAAGCCTGGAACCCCACAGAGAGGCTTCCTCCTTGTAGCATGAGGCAAGCCTTGGAGTATTACGTGGACATCACCACGCCCCCTTCACCGGACTTCCTGCGCCTACTCAGTTTACAGGCCACAGACCCGAAGGAACAAGAAAAGCTGACGCTGCTCGGAAAAGTAAATAGCAGTTTTGTTCTTTCTTCGTAATTTTTACAACATATATAACAGTATTAAATGGTTTTGGAGTGTCCTGATTTTCTGCAATTTCAGTCTTGGTATGTTACGGTTCAAGAGAAAAGAAAACAGATTGACTGCTGGCAATATTTGAAATATGCTTATAAATATGCTTATAAATATGCTTATAATAACTCTGGATTGCTCCTTTAAGGCTTAAGAAATGATGATGATGATGATGATGATGATGATGATGATGATGATGATGATGATGATGATTGTGGTGATAATGATGATAGTGATGGTGATGATGGTGATGGTGATGATGATAATGATGGTGGTGGTGATGGTGGTGGTTGTGGTAGTGGTGGCTCCTCAGTGCAGGCCTAACTGTTAATGTTAATAGATTGTTTTATAAATGCATTTTGTGCCTAAAGTCATCCTGTTTAAGTTAATATGCTAAACCTAGCAAACTTTTTGATTTTTTTTCAATTTCAGGCTCGTTGTATTTCTCCATGGTTAGAATTTCACTTAAGTCATGACATTTTGCCAAGTAGTCAATCAATTCAGATTAATGTGTAATCCCAAAATTGCTTTATTAGCATGATTATATTTTATTATCTCAATAACTTATTGTAATGCTTTTGACGGCAACATGTTTTTTTATTCCCGCTTCTGCTGCTGGACGGATTCTTTTAATATTTTGCCTCTGGGTAATACAGGGAATTTTTTACAATAATTTGCTCATTTTGGTAGCCTAAAAATCATTTCAGAGACAAAGTTATGAGGCAGTATTTAGTAAATTAAATATTATTTTAAATTTTTTCTTTTCTGATTTAGTTCTCTATTCACTACATGCCAGAAGAATATCTTTTCTTTTCTTCAAATTCTCATCCACCTTTTCCCTGCTACCTGCGCAAATATTACTTTGTCTAATCCCTTGTCTTGGAAGCCCTTCCATCGCAGTCCATTGCTAAAACACGTTGGGGTTCTTGTTTCTTCGTCTCCGATCACAGGGTAGCAGTGCTTACGAAGACTGGAAGTACGAGAACAGCCCGAACCTGATAGAGGTCTTGAACGAGTTTTCCTCGATCAATCTGTCGATCGAGTTTCTGCTGCAGGAGGCTCCCCTGCTCAAGCCACGTTACTACTCCATCAGCTCCAGCCCGAGGATGTACCCCGGAGAGATTCACGCCACCGTGGCTGTTGTCTGTTGGCGGACTAAAGGTCAGTATGTTGCTGAGGAGTCTTGTTTTTTGTTAAGTGTGTAATTGTGTGCGTCGGTCCTTGTTTGAGCCCTAAAAAAATTTACGTTTACATCGTTTGATGCATGGTACCAAAAAAAAAAAAATGAATTTTGGAGCCTGAAAATGTTGATCAGCATGAAATTTAACCAAAATACTTTCCTAAATGCTGTGAACTTTCCAAATTAATCCTAGATGTGAAGATGAGGTTAGTTGGAATTAGGGGGTGGGGGGGGTGGGGGAGGGAGGGGATGGGGGTGGAGTGTGTCTCGGTGTTTTTTGACATTGGCGACTACACACTTGTCGACGTCTGACCATAGCTGACCACCTTTTGATCCTTGTTGGATATTGTCAGGTATAGACCTTTCTTGTGGATGTTAATTAGATATTTGTACAGCTGTGCCACATGCCACACCCCTTTGATAATTGCTGTTAAAGGGACAGCAACTACTGTATAGTTAAATCAGGTGTCCAGCGATAATCCATCCGATTCTCATGAAGGATACAGTAAATCATGATGGCCCCCTAAAAGGAACAGCTGTTTAATTTTTTCCGTTTTTTTTTTTTAAGCTGTTTCCTTTTTACTTTTTTTTGAACATGTTAACCTATGAAGTTTTGATTTAACATTAATGTTGCATGTGTGTATTGTTTTGGTATTCACAGGTGGTAAAGGCCCCCTACACAACGGTGTCTGCTCTTCCTGGTTGAATCGACTGAAACCAGGAGAAGTTATCCCAGCTTTCATCAGACAGTAAGGATTTTAAACAGACGTTTAAATATTTCTAGTTTCTCTCTCTCGCATAATTAAGATGGGAAAGGTTTAAACAAAAACCTAATACTGTGACAAATATTTATTGGGTAAAATCATTCCCAAATTTCCTTTCCGAATTTCTCCATTCGCGACCACTTTGAGTGAATGCCAGAGTTCAAGCCCAAACTTTTCTTGATTTTTGTTGCATTTAAATGTCACTGTTTAATATGTTATACTATCCTTATCTTTTAGTCATAGCTTAGATTTATCATGAACATTGGAGGACTGGTGGTGTGGGGTGTGAGGGAGGGGTGCATGAAATATATATGTTATAGTTTCATACATTATACAAACAATGTCTTGCAGCCAAAGCTGAGATTGTTCAACATATTCTGTTATTTGAATTATTAATATAGCTTAATATTTCCCTTCATATCCCAGCTTCTTTTGACCAAGATAGCCCCCCCCCCCCAGTTCGTCAAAATTGTTTCACAACTTTTTGCAATTTGACATTGTGAATAGAGCACCATAAGTTCCCTACATCCTTCCACTCGGCTTCCCATCTTGGTCGTTGATCCCCTATCATTCATTTGTCTCTCCCCCATCCTACCAAATCTAGAGCACCCCTGTTCCGCCTCCCAGAGAAGAGGAACCTGCCATGCATCCTGGTGGGTCCCGGAACAGGAATCGCTCCCTTCAGGTCCTTCTGGCAGCAGCGGCAGATCGACCTGCAGTTCACCAGCGCCGTCAACGAGAAAGGAGAGAAGGTCCTGGGAGACATCTCCATGTTCTTCGGGTGCAGGCATCCCGACTTAGATAACATCTACGCCGAGGAGAAACAGAAGGCCATCACGGACGGCGCTCTGAGGGAAGTGCACATTGCGTACTCCAGAGAGCCCGAACAGCCAAAGGTGGGTCACGATTTGGGCACGGCTGGTACGGACCGACTCGGTCCGGGTCATAAGCTACGAACTGACTCAGTCAGGGCATATCTTTATTGATCTTTTCTTTTATCGTTGAAAGGAATCTGTCAATCGCTTCCAGGCCTGAGGTATCAGCGTCACGTTATAGCTACAGTCTGTGGTTTAATTCAATTTTTTTCTGTCAAGTAACATGTCAGCATAGCTCTGTGCAGTTCAGTGGCTGACCTTGGTAACGGTTATTAGCATCCTTTAGTAACTTTCTTCATTAGATTTGCTCGGGGGGAGGTGGGGGGGGGCCATCTTTCAAGATCACCGTTCATGTACAGTGGTTGTGATTGACATTTTAGACATAGGTCAAGATGTGGAGAGTTTTACCTCATTATACCCATCCCACCCCACCCCTCCACCCCCACCCCCCCTATGCTTCAGTAGTTTGTAAATAGTATCTCAGGTAAAATATAGCAATTATTCCTGCCTCAAATATTAGATTCAACTCAACCATAGTGTATGGGCACTGATAGGATGGTCACTTTAAGTACCATCAGCAGTCTGTAACTAATATGACCCTCACAAAAAGATTTCATACTTCAGGTTTATATAACAGTAATTTTTCGCAAAAATTCCCTTAAGTCTAATTACAGTAGTATGTGCTGTTAGGCATCTTTATAACTTTGCATCAATACGGATGTATATCAAAGCTCAGATGGCCTCCAAGGGTAAACTGTGATGATTGGCAAATGAGAGTGGCTCTTTTCTCTCCAGCTGTTCTCCGACATCCTCCAATCACACACTCTAAACATCACTGTCAATTTTGTGAGCTGGAGTCAGGGGGGGGGGGGGACATGCTAATGATGTGACGTGCAAAGATCGACACATGTGTGTTATAAAACTTTTCACATGTTACGTTTGTCCATCAAGATTTGCAGCTACATACATGGAAATTATTTATCCCTCTGTCCTCCACAGAAATATGTCCAACACGTCCTGAAAGACCAGGCTCGTGAAGTCTTCAGGACTCTAGATCAGGACAATGGACATTTCTTCGTCTGCGGGGACGTCTCCATGGCAGGGGACGTTCAGAAGGCCCTGGAGGAGATCATCAGCGACCAAGGCAAAATGAGTATAGATCAAGCTAAAGAATACGTCAGCAAATTGAGGGTAAGACCAGTTATTTATATCAATCTAATCCCCTTTTCTTTTCTTTTCTTTTCTTTTCTTTCTCTTTTTTTTTCTTTTCTTTTGGCTCTTGCTAGAGCAAGCAAACCGGTTAAGGAGAGTAGAGACAACGTTGTGTCAGGTTCCCAACTGTTGAGAATCCATCATGCCACAGACAAAGCTTTAACCCACAGACAAAGCTTTAACCTAATAAGAAACATTTTATTAATATTGTCATGCGCCGGTGATGAATGGAATCTCTGTCCCGTGGATATGTCAGTCCCTAGCTAGTTTGCAAATTGGAAGACGTACACTGTCTCTCTCTGATTCTCTCTGCAGTGGTTTGTAAAGTGCTATCTTGTTTTCGGACCAAAGTCGTACGACTTTAAATTTGTTTCTGAATGAGATATCTTCGTGTCTCGGTATTTGAGAAGTCGGTCGTATGCTCATCGTCTCACTTTCTGTCAGATGTGGGTCAGAGATTCCAAATGAAAAGTCGAGAGGAGGAGAAATTGGAGCAGACTCGTTCATGGTCTTCAACCCTGTAGTGTTAAGAGCACTAATTGTGAAAAAGCAAAGGCTGGATGCAGCAATCTGTCTTTCATTTTGAGAACGATTGCAAAATTGTGGTGTTTCTGAGATGTGCATTGTCTCCAGGAGATGCTCGTTAATACTGGTCTTGGGTTTTTGGTGTCTGCCGAAATATCCTTCTCTGCATCGCTCGTCAATACGGTGATTTCCATTTTGTACTTCTTCGAATCTCACCGTCGATAGTGCGGAGGGAGTTATTCTGTTTCATGCAATGCTTCTTGAAAAAGTGGGCTGTTCTTTCTTCATACACTTGAAATGAATTGCTTGTTTAAACACATTGGAATAGAATTTTTTCTCTCTTGAATGCAGATATTTGTTCTGCTATAAACAGCTCTATGAATGTAGTGTCATATCTCTCTCTGTGGTTATTTCTGAATTCAGTGCTAGCGGTCTCTCTAATGGTTATGTTAGTCTAGTAGTTTCTCTCTAATTATTTGATGATGTGCTGCTTTATCCTCGCTTTGAATTTGTGCTGTTTGATTCTGTTGATTCTGTTGTCTTTAATTCTGTACATCTTGATTGCTTTCTTAATACATCACACGGTGTTTCTTTTGAGAGGAAGACGTCTTCGAGTTTGATCACCCTTCGATTTAGTATCGTTTCTTTCTAGACGATTATGCAATCTATCCTTGGTTTGTTCCCTGTTGAATCGTATTTTGGTCTGATAATTCTGTTTTGGATGTGAGTTCGTATTTTGGTTATTTCTCTTTTGCTATTTTTGTTTGTTTTTTATTGGAAGACTCTGCTTCTCTTTTCGCTTGATGTTGTACTTCGGTATTTCTATACTAGTCGGTTGTAGACTTTGTGCGATTTTATCTCTTTTGATTGCATACCTGATGGTTACTCTCTCTTGTTTGTATTTTATATTCGTTTGTTCTTTGCTCTTTTTTTTTTTTGGGGGGGGGGGTTATTCTCTTGATTGGGTACATGTATTTTTCCTCTATTTCAAGTGTTACCTTAATATTGGTTTAATCCGCTCCTGAGTATTAACTTCTTCACTGCTCTCTGTAATTTATGTGTAATTTCTCTGTTCCTTCTCTTCTGATTGGTTTTACTCGTTCCTCCTTAGTTTTCTGTTTAAATTGTCTTCTTATCTCGTCCTGTCTCTCTTTCACCTATGATAAAACTTTTTATCCTTTCTCTCTTATGGAAGGTTAGTTCTTATTTACATGGTTTTATGAATTTAATTTAATTGTACAGTTTCCATTCATTCTATCCTAATTTCTCTGTATGTTCTTCTATCTGTCTATTGATTTTATCTCTCATTTAGTCCTCTCACCATTTTGCTTGTTTACTTTTGTTTTTATCCTTCCTTGATTGTGATCTTATCTGTTACTTTGTTTCTCTCTCACTTATTTGCTCTTGCACTTGCTTTGTTTTATCTCTCTTGTAATATACATTGAAGTTTCTTCCTTCTTTGGTTGTGTTCATAATTCTTTCTTTCTTTCTTGTTTGCTCTTACACTTGTTTTATCTCTCTTGCTTATAGACTTTTGAAGTTTCTTCCTTCTTTGGTTGTGTTCTTAATTCTTTCTTTTTTCTATCTTTTTGGCTCTTAGACTTGTTTCGTTTGATCTCTCTTGCTTAGAATTTTGAAGTTTCTTCCACTATTGGTTGTGTTCATATTTCTTTCTTTCTTTCTTGTTTGCTCTTACATTTGTTTTATCTCTCATGTTGATAGACTTTTGTATTAACTTGCCTTTCTTTTTTGATTGGGTTTTTCTTAATTGGTTCTTTGTTTCATTCTCTTTTCTTCTTACACTCGTTGTGACTCGTCTCTCTTGCTTGTTGACTGTTTGTGCTTCGTTGTAGTTGTTTAATTTTATTCTTGTTTATATATCTGTATGGTTTCATCTCTTCCTTGTTTGCTGGCCGGTTGTTTAATTCTCTTTTCTCTTCGTTTACTTTCCTGGTCTTCTCACATGAATTATGACATTGTGAATTCATGTGAAAGGATGTTTGATAGTCGCTGGAGATAAAAGATCATTTGTGTCAACTTTTTATCCCAGAGTGAAATGTTCCTCAAAGTGTCATGGAGTTTTATAAGGCCCCACATAACTGTCACTGTAATGTCCTTTTCTTTTTTGCCACTGACTGAAAACTTTTGAAGTCAAATTTTTGTTTCTAGAAAATCATATAGTTTAATAAACTAAGATTTCATGATGCATCCAACAACCATCATTTTTTGCATTTTAGATTTCATGCAAGCTTGACAAGTTTGTCATTTAATCAAACGCTCTCGTTCCTCCCGAAGGACCACACCCGTTACCACGAGGACATCTTTGGGGTCACGCTGAAGACAGCAGAGGTGAGGTCCAAGCTCCGCACGGCCGTCCGGGCCCACGTATTGATCAGCGCTGGTGGCAGCAAACTCACCCCTGCGGGAGAGGCCCTCCAGGCCGATCAGAACGAAAATGGCCAAGACGGACCAAACAAGGAACTGGAAAGATCCAACTCTGTGAAATCACTTGGAGATAAAGAGAAAAGAGTGAGTGATCCACCTACATGTGATGATATGTGTATTAGTATGATTATTAGTATGCGTATTAAAATGTGTATTAGTATGCGTATCAGTATGTGTATTAGTAAGCGTATTAGTATGCATATTAGTATGCATAATAGTATGCATAATAGTATATGTATTAGTATGTGTATCAGTATGTTATCAGTATGCGTATTAGTATGGGTATTAGTATGCATATAAGTATGCGTATAAGTATGCAAATTAGCATTAGTATGGGTATTAGTATGCGTATTAGTATGCGTAATAGTATGTTTATTAGTATGCGTATTAGTATGCGTATTAGTATGCGTATAGGTATGCCTATTAATATGTGTATTAGTATGCATATTAGTATTAGTATTTTAGGAGAGATGGCAAGGGTATGGATTCACTGATTTTGTATGGGACTGAGGTGTATATGGTAGTTATTCAGAGAATATAAGAATATTATAATATCATTTGTGAACTTGCTGTCTATTCAAAGTTTAACTTCATATTTTGCAATAGGAAGTAATGATGAGAGTAGGTTTTAGGGTCACATTCAGCTCTCAGATCTCTCTTTCTCTCTCTATATGCATATATTATATGTATCTTCCTCTCCTAAGTGACATTTTCTTACTTATCTTTCCTTCATATAATTATCCGATTGTATCCTATTTGATTTGACACATCGCAAGATGAGATGTCAGTGTTTTTTTGTCCCCATTATATTTGACCTAGTTTTTGCAGGGTAGTAGGTCGGTTAGAAATTAATTTTCTTTAGTGCTAACCTAACTAATTTTGGAGTAAAGTTGACAGCGTTAGAACCATCCAGATATTAAGGAGGAGAGAACTGCATAACTTGTATGATTGGGGACCACACACCATATTGTTTTATTCTGTTGAAAATTGTTTCATCAGAAGATTCCCTCTGCACCCCCACCCCCCTGCCCCCCACACACACACATTTGTGCCCCTGCCCCGTCATTCGTCCCTCTGTCATGTAAAGCACGTCATTTTCAGGTCATACCACCAGTATGTTGGTGTATGTACCATTAGTTAACATGTTTTTGAATTTATTTTTGCAATCTTGTATAGCACTCTTTGAAGGCCCTGAAGTTTTGTTTCTTACAAATTCTGTGGGCATAAACTGTTCTACATTTTTGCACTTGTATAGCAATTTGCACTGGAGTTTGGGATGCGATAACAGATAAATCATGCCCTGTAGACAGTACTAATGTTCAATTATCCTCTCAGCAAAAATTTGCTATAGTGCAGAATTATATATGAAGTACATTTACTGCTTTACTTGTTTGAATGACCTATGCACCTGATGGCTAGAAACTCTCAGGCTTATGATTCATGATTACTTCAAAAAAGAGGTCAAAGAAAAGTCTCGGACAAACTATAAAGCAATTCAATTATTATGATCGAAGTTTGGTTGTTAGGATAGAAAACAGTTTGAACTGCTTTGAAAAGTTTAATTTGAGTGATTAACCTCTCCCCCTTGCCAAAAAGTATGAGCATAAAAAAAAATTGAAATTTTCATATTTCTTCAAATTGCTTGCTACAGTAGCAGTGCTGCCATGGCAACACATTACCGCATCTAGTTAGTAGTCATGCATTCACAAACTGTTAAAATCCTGCGTTTAATATATAAATAATACAGGCAGCTTTCATTTCATGATCAGACCAGCTCAGACAGGCTGTCGGTATATATAGCTCTATTAGCTCACGTATATCATTGTTTGTTCCATCAGTAGGTTTTTAACATTCAGCCACTACTATTCCATATTTCACCTTTTAGACTAGCTTGGAGGTAGATTTACTAAACCCAAACATGGAATCCAAGAACAAGCCACGAAGGCCCACGCGGCGTTCCATCACGGCGACCGTCTTGTTATCGGAGGAGGAGCTAGAGGAGCTCCGTAAATCTCACGAGGCCTCGCAAAAAGAGTAATCACGTTTGACGTGTTTCCCTCCCTCCCTGCTTCCCTGCTTTGTGTTCGTCGCAGTGCTGTAAATAAGTGTTCTTCGTATCAACGTAACCACACAACTGCACAGAGTATTCATGTGTGTTCCTACAGAGTTAGAAAGTATGTTTATAACTGGTCGAGCTTTGCTGAAATTGTCATTATATTTCCAGTTAGCTTCAAAGATCTATGTGTCTAAAGCTGTATTTTGCATTGTCTTTGCTATAGTCAGGTGATAGTTTTAATACTTGACCATTGCAGGACTTTAGCATATAGGAACTTGAAAACAATGAATCTGTACCTTTGAATCACATTAAAATTGCACCTGAGATAACCATTACACTTCATTGGTTGGCCAAAATCAAAAGATAACATTAAATTGTCACAAAAGTGAGCAAAACCAACAATTGCTAATAATTAAGGAGCACACATAGTGTGATGACAACCTAACCATCTCAGTTGCAGGTGGTATACCTGTTACCCAGGTATGTGCGACTATATGGTACTGTCCAACTGACGCAAAATAAGAGCTTTAATTTGTACTCTGTATTTGTTTCCTCGCACTGCCCCTTCCCATGCATGCTCCCTTCTTATACCCCTCTTACACTCTCTCAATTGGTACCATCAAACACCCATTCAACTATCAACCATGCTGCATAGGTTCAGTAATGATGGTTTATTCAGTGGTTGTGTACCCCAAGTGTTATGAAGAATCAGCGGCTGATGTTATCGAATCTCCAAGACACGAATGAGTTTGTGTAATTTTTCCGTGGACAAAGCTCGGTGATCAAAGTTACTCGATAAGCTCAAGTGATAAACATAACCTTCGGTCAATCAAATGTCAAATATTCGCAAAATAAACATAACCTTTGGTCAATCAAATGTCAAATATTCGTCATGCTTTCTTGTGACTTTTCTCGCTTAAGTCACTTGTTGTATTAAAGTTTCTCCCGTTTCTTTTACCCAAGTGCTTCCTTTCCCCAAATGTTTCCTTCCCAACTTGAGGCATTTGAGTGCAATATGTATTTGTTTTTTCTCAATCCTTCTTACTACATTTGCTTTTCCACTTTACCACTGTCTTTTGCTTGTCAAGTTTGTGAAGTTGAAAGTTAACAGAAAATGCGGTTCTCATTACATCAATTTTTTTTAAGATCTTGTAAATGATGATTACAGTACCATTCCAGTTCATAAACTCTTACTGACAAGATGGCTTAACATTTGACAATGAATCTGGCTGGTGGAGACACGTGCCTCCACTCTAGGCGCCAAGTTGTAATGTCAGCCGACCAGTCCCATGTAGAGGGCGACACAAACCCAACCATCATCTCTGGTTTATATTGACAGAGATGTTTGTGATGTACCAATTGGCTGGCCAAACAACTAGTATTAAGAAAAGGCTGTTTTGGGAGATATCCAAGCTCAAAGTCAAGGCTAGGACCTGTCACTAATTATCAATCAGTGATGTCATAGTGCTGTTAGAGTCTGAAATCATTTAATAGCTCTTTGGTGATCTTTTCCAATTTGTAATGTAGCAATGATGTTAACAGTGTTGACACTGAAAACCACTGCCATCTTTATGTTAGGTTACAAAGTTAATTAATTTCCATTAATACAGAAGATAATAAAGATTTTAATTAATAAAGTACCCACCCCCACCCCGTCAAGAAAAGACAAAAAAAAGACAAATATGTGGCCTGATGATGTCATATTGAAACTTGATCAAGTCTTCAGCCTTGTTTGATGACGAACATTAACGCTGTGATATCTATTCGCATAGATCAATAATGCCGTTTGGGCATCTCCTCCAACTCGATCCAATTGTGCATGCTATATGAAATACAAGACTATCGTTATTAACATCCCACTGCTGCCACCGTTATCCCACTACTGACACCGGGATCCCACTGCTGCCACCTGGATCCCACTGCTGCCACCATGTTGTGTTAAAAAACTTTATATCACAACTTCCCATGAACTCTTTCACATTGTTAATTTGTTAAAGCAATACAGTTAATAATGAGACACCGCATGCCACTTCTGTCACCAGTTCAAAAGATCGACTGGTATTCCCAGTGAGATAAACGCAGGAAGTGAATAGATGCAATGCACCTGCACGCTAAACTAACACAGCTTGGTGCATTTCAAGCAGTTGTGTTAGATATGGCTTGAATAGTGAAGAGAAGTGTAGTAACTTACCAGAATTAATATATAATTATTTCCTTTCAAGTGTTAGCTTCCCATGAGAGCTGGCAGTGACAAATATATCTGTTGGTGCAGAATCATTCTTAATACAACAGTAGAAGTTGGTAGACATTGCTTGACAATATTAGCACGCCTATTGACTTTGCAACAAAGCAAAGAACATACCAAAATCGATTAACACCCATCAGTTAACAATAACGAATCTTTAATCAGCATTTTTCAAATATCTTGTTTCCCCAAATAGGAAAGCCCATAAATTGGAGATGAAGAAAAAGGAACCAATCAAAACACCCAACGGCGACATTCCCAAGGTGAACGTGAAAAAGGTTTAGTACGTAGAAACAAACTGGATGCTTTTGTCGATGGGATGGTCTTTGAGATCAGTTTGAGATCTACGGTTCATCATCTTCATCTTCTCCAGCCGGTCTCCTCTGATAGATTGAGAATATAGACCAACACTATAGTGACCTCTGACCTGTCGGGGTCGATGAATTAACGAAGCGAGGGGCGAAAGGAATTAGCTGAGAGGAATGACTGGGTGTGTGTGTCTTGGGAAGCTGTAAAAAATTTGCAACATGAAGAAGATGTTTGTTTTTAAATATTGCTTCGTAATCTCCACTTTTTCACAGATTTTAAATGTTTGAAACCTCTGAGCACAAAAAAAAGTATAAGGAAAAACATGACATGAAAAGGCCAAAAACCCCATTTAGACATGGAATAAAAAAAAGAAGGAATTGTCGACAAGTTGCAGATTTTACTGTACAGAAACTCATGGCAACATTATATTATCTGTTACAAATTTACATATTTGTGAATATTTACTCTTCTTCAGCTTTGGTATTTTTTTTTACCATAATTATATATGACTGTATGAATCTTTGTCTTAAGCTCAATCGAGCCAAATATTGTGTGGTTTTTTTTGCTTCAAGTATTACAAAAAACAATTCGAGAAAGAAAAGAAAAGAGAAAAAAAAAAATCATATGGCTTTCGAAAAATGTTTGGAATATTTCCTTTTATAACCTCTTTTGTACATATTCAATTAAAACATAAGTAACGTGCAGTGAAAATTAAAAGTGTAGCTTCCGTGTTTCATACAAGGACTTTAAGGCTGTCAACACACAATACAAGTTCAGTTGTCAAGTAGTCATTAATGCATATTATAGCCAAATTCTCATGTAGCTGTTGAATGATTGGGGGTAGGGATGGGGGGTGGGATGGGGGGGTAGGTTGTATAATGCCTTTTGAATTGTATCAAGAAGATGTGGAGTTACTTTTCATGACGTTTAAAAAAAGGAGAGAAATGTTGAGAAAATCAATTTCTAAGTCGTGTGTTGAGCAATATGTCATTCGTTTCTACCAGTGGTGTTTATCAAAACTATTCAAAAATATTCATATACATATATATAGTATAAATATATCATCTAAATGAAGTTAACAAGCTCTGTAGTAAATTATTATGGATTTGATTGGTTGATTGAATTTTAAATTTAGTTGGTGGTGAATTCATATCCACAGTGAAGGTAAATAAATAATGGTTTTCTTTCATCTAGCCAAAAAGACAAAAAAAATTGGGTTGCCAATAAAAAACAAGAAAAAAAAACGAAAAAAAAACAACCGGAAAATGTTTTTAATAGTCAAATTAAGATGGGCATGGTGGCAATCGCAAGCATTCCTACTTTCAGGCAGGTTTGGTTCGTTCAAATTTATCACATGTTTGACTTGTAATCTTTTCTTCTCTTCTACTTGTATACAAACACTTTTTAATTATTTTCTCTGTAGATGTATTAAGGTTGTAAAAAATGATTAAACCATGTCAAATTTGACCCGGATGAATGAGACATTGCAAATATGGAAAAGATGTGGAAATTGTACTAAATGTGAGGATTTAATGTTTATTTGTAGGAAGTTTCTTTTTTTTGCTGTGAGGATATTTCTTTTCTTGTTTTTCATCTTGATGTTACAAAAAGTTTGAATTAACACCGACCGTTATTATGAGACCATCAGAATGTAAAAAAAAATGTTTCACCGCTCTCGGCCGATGGGGAGTTTTCTTAATTGCCGTTAAAACTTTGAAACAAAAGTCGCTGTTTAACGATGTATTTAAAATACAGACATAATCAGTATTAAAAAAGGTGATTCTTTAACATCGACATCACACAGAATATTTGTAATTTGTTTAACTAATGTTTGACCTTTGCTTGTAAAAAGGAGAAAGATTCGCTTGCCTATATGTCTAGTACAGTGTCACTCCGTTGTTTGGTGGTTGTCAGAAACAACAAGCTTTTAGAAAAGCCAATTCTCTTGGGGAGATTGTTTTTGGTCGAAAAGTTCAAATTACTTTTTCATAGATGTAAGATAACTGTATCAAATATTGATGTTATTTAAAACTTTATCACAGCCGAAGCAAAAAAACGAGCGTGTCAAAAGGTGTTTAAGATCGGGTAGTGCCCTTTTAAACAGCCAGTTCTGATGTGTTCTTATTTTAATTTTGTTGGTTACCTTTTTTTCTTTTTTTCTCTTCTGTTTTTGGAAATTGTAAATAACGGTATATAAAAAGCCAGATTTATTTATGAGAATGTAAATGTTTAGAAAGAATGTTTGATATGAGAGAGACAGAGGATAAGAGTTGAGATGTGATCGCAAGGAACTGAAGGGAACTTAACATAGAGAGAAAAGCACAAACTCTCAGCAGGTGGATGGAGTCGACATATGTTAGCCGACTCCATGAGGTTCAGGGGGTGGATGGAGTCGACCTATGTTAGCTAACCTCATGAGGTTCAACAGGTGGATGAAGTCGACATTTGCTAGCCGACTCCATAAAGTGTAGGTAAATGTGTTTTGTCAAAGAACAGCAAGTTAAATGCAATAGGCAAACATTGTCAGATTCATAAATTATTTCGTTCATACATTTCTCGTTTCAAAAATTTCGAGATAGAAAAGAAGAATAGCGTGTTTATTTATATCCATCTGCTAGAAGTTCATTTTAGCTCAAAGGAAAGACATCCTGTCACTTAAAAAAACCATGAAGTCTTTTTTTTTTTTTTTCATTTGTTTTGTTTTAGGGTTTTTTGTGCATTTCATCTGGATTGTCCCAGTGCGAAAGCAGAAAATGTAAAATGACCTACAAATTCTGTTTTTTTTTCCTTAAAATATTTGAAAAGCTTGAATATGGATGGAGAGGGTTTTGCAGGGTACAGAAGGCTATTTTAATGTACCAGTGGTTTGCTTGGATACCTCTGGGTTCACATTTTCATCTTGTACGACAGTTATTTTAACCGACCCCATTGGGGACCATCAACCGACATTCTTTAAGAGATTCAATGCAAGATGAAAGAACATTTCTCATCAATTAGGAATTAACTCTTTCAATTGTTAATGAACCTTTTGCTCTCTGTTTTAGCAGCTCTATTTTCTTGTCTTAATTGATGATTTGCATATACATGGATTCTAGCAGTATATACTGGTAAAATTGCCATAGAAATGCCCATCAACTCATTTTTCTAATTAAAACTCATTCTGGAGACATGTTTAATTAATACCATCCTATCCCAGCTGCAGACTACCATGCTGGTCATTTGACTGTTATTACCCGCAACAGACATTTGTCAGAGGGCTGTTTTGTTAATGGGGTCGTGGGGGGGGAGGGGGGCAGGAGGGAGGGAAGTCCCTAATTGTGGTCCTTGAAGATTCTCTGTGCTGCTAGAGTTAACAAATGTAACATTTTAGAGACAGGAGCAGATGACATCACCCTGGAAAGGTATTTCTGCAAAATGTTAAAAAAAAATACCATCTTTTGCTATAAAAATGATAGACATGTAATGGATGATAGTTTTGCATCTAGAAGAAAAAATCCATGATTGAATCAACATCATCGATACTCATAATAGTGAAGTGATGCTGTAAAAATATTGAAGATTTGACTTATACCTGATGCGGGTGAATTATTATTTTTTTTTTCCTGTGATACAATTATCACATTAATCAGATTGATTCAGACTGAGAACAAAGACCTAATTGTTATCAGATCGGAAGGATCTCTTCTCTCCCTTCCAGACCCCCCCCCCCCACAAGTCATATCAGAAGACACTTTCATAGATATCACTTCTTTAATTACCTTTTTATGTCCAATCATTCCATTCGTTCTTGATTAATATTTTTTCCAGCTGTAACATTCCGTTTCTCTTCTAGCTCTTCGGTTTGTTTTATTTCCCGTCTTCTTTTTCGTTTATATTCTCAACAAAATACTGGCCCCAAATATGCTTCTTATTTGGGGTGTGCAAGCTCCATTTGACCTAATTGGTCTCAATGTGTACAAAGGCATCAACTAATTAGCCCCCTGCTCTCTCAAAAAAGTAACACAAGAATCCTTTTTTTGAAAGCAGGAAAATTTGATTTGCAGATGATTTGATTTGCAGACCTAGTTTGCACGCTATGTATTGGTTTTTTTTTTACTCTTTGTAATAAAATTATGAAAGAGGAAATTGGTACGAATATGCAATTGCATAGAATTATACCCTGCTCTCTTCTAGAGGGTCCCTTTAAGCCTGCTCCCCAAGTAAACTGAGGTTTGAGACCTTCATCCTCTGTTTAAGGTCCCAAAACTCTGCATTCAAATAGTTTGAACAAATTTTAAATTCTGCAAGCACTTTTTCAATGCACCAGTCATGTCATGTTAGTTTTTTATCTCCATGAAAATATCGATTGTGGTCGTTCTCAAAATTAAGATAAATATGAGTAGCTTTACCTGAGACTATGTCACAGTCTCTGAAATTACAGCCATCTTTCTTGGTAATTTTAGTGTGTAATGTTGAATCGCTAATACAACCCATATCATTAAAGTTTAGGCTAATAAATATGAATAGTTGTGAAAATAAACATATATCAAAATAATAGCTACAAGTCCACTTTCGGAGGTATTGTAACGGTCATACGCGTCTCGTTTGACCAAATTACCATACAGGAGACATAATAATGCTGTGTGCCCTATTAGGATAGCAACAGTTGTCAACACAATGTTTCACACATTTATTTTTTAGTCATTTAAAATCAATGACGTTTCTTTCCCATTTGCTTCAAGTATAAACTTTTCGGTGTTTTTCAAATTTTTTTTTTTAAATAATATTTTCTGGTAATGGGTTATCCATCAAAAATTGAATAAAAGAGTGGTAATGGCAGCCCAGAATTCTGGAGCTGGTTTCCATGACGATGTTAACTCATGTTAAATCTGTTTTCATATTTAACATAATATATATTTGGTTGGCTAATGCCTGGTTTCATATTATCCTTAGATTTTAGTCTTTCGCTAATGGTAGATTTAATAAATAACACTTTCTGTGAGAGGTCAAGTTTTCAACTATAACTAATTAAATGCCTTTCAAAACTTTTGTTTCCTTCATGTTTTTCAAAACAATCCATTAAACTTTGTTTGCTGTTTTATTAAAAAATAATATTCACCTGTTTCTAAATTACTTCTTGTCACATTTAATCCAATCGACACTTTCTTAAAACCAAAAAGAAAGAACGAAAAAATAATTTCTACATATCTTTACTGTGTATTCCGTGGTGTGTATTCCTTGTGTATTCGTTGGTGTGTATCCAGTTTAAAAATTAAGATACCAGTTCATCTTGTAGATTTGAAAATATGTGCATGTTTGCAAAAATTATAAACTCTCAATTTTTTTTTTTATAGGGAAATGGTTTTTCCTGTAGATGATCGGATTATACTCTCTGATGAACGTAAACGTAATTCTTAAGCTTTTGAATGTCATCACAATATCCATATCCTTATAAATACCACCGGACATTGGTAATTTAAAATGCTCATTTCAGTATGTAACAAGGTGCAAATGTGTCAAAATATGATGGAATATTTCAATTTAATGGTTCCTACCGTACATCATTACTCCCCGCTTCAACCAACCTCCCATAATTTGGGAAGGAGTATTTTTCTCCCCCCCCCCCCCCCAAATACCATAGCTTCGCCCTTTGCAATGCAAGCTGAACCGATTATGTTTTGACCTCATTGCATCTTGGACATAGTTACTAAGCAGTCTATTGTAACTTTCAACTATGACTTAATTTCTCTCATGCAGGGATAATCTTGGGTTAGTGGTTTTAATAATCTATGGTCACATTTATTTTCTATTCAACGAAAATTAAATATGTTTTCAGAAGAAAGCCTGGGACATATAAATAAGCTGCTTGCAACTAAATTGGAACATTTTTACTGATGTAAAAATGAGAAGAGAGAAATATTGTTACGAAATTCTTTGCAGGAATTACAAACCTGTAAAATCGATACGAACTGGGGAGGATAATAATGGCATTGTAATGTGTGCTTATTAGATATGAAAAATGGAAAATGATGAAAACGATCACGATTCGAGATCTGCATCACATGATTCGAGATCTGCATCACATGATAAGCGAAGAGCAAAACAGACTCGTACAAAGGTATGTAGAGGGCAGGATACTATTAACCATTAAGTTGTTTTAACGACTCTGTTATGTATTATTTCTTATGTTTAAGCAAGAGTTTTATCGAGGCAGTGTTTAACTCTTTATCACAGTGTAAGATGTAGTTGCCGTCTGTAATGTCAAGAATGAACAAGAAAATAATAACCACAGGAAACTTGCTTGATTTTTGGTTTCCATCTTTTGATAGCGTTATTAACAAGATTGGTTTTAAATATTTTAAGTATTTAATTATTTCTTTTCATGCCAAAAAAGTATAAACTATTCATATACTAGTTCTAATTACAAGGCTGCATGATAAAAAAAATCCACAAAATATTAAGGTGTCGGAATAATTCCATGCTACTCAAATTTTGATACCATTTTTCTTTCAGTTTGAGCGTGATAAACAATTCCCTGAACACACAAAAAAAAGGGAAAAAAAAGGTCTGTTGAAGATGAAATGTGAAGAAAATATGCCCAAAATGGAGTTGAAAGAAGGAGTCCTAGTGTTAAATTTAAAACATTCTCTTAGAATCTGTTATATCCAAGAAGTACTCATACACTCCAGAATTTTAATTCCCAGCTAACAGTTATCCAGCTGCCAGTAGCCAGACGTCAGTGGGTAGATCTAACCAAATTAGTCCCAGCAAACTCTCTACTCCCATGTTAACAAAATATGCTAGACGGTCGAATAATGGCCACTTATGCACACACTTTCAAGATACACTTAACTGCCATTCTCAAAGTATCTTCCTTAACAAGAGATACTTGGTCTGATATCTCAAACAGACAAGTACAAGTGACTGGTTTAATAAAAAAATTTAAAAAAAAATTGGAATCGAGTGCAGATAACAATTTAAGCTCTGCAGGTTGTTCAATGCATGAACATAAGCCAAATGCATTGGACATAATGCATTGGACATAAGGCAATGTCCAAAGCCATGTCCAATGCATTGGACATTTTAGCCCAAACATCTCAATGCCTTTGGATATAATCAAAGAAAAACTTCCCTCAAAATGAGGCAAAATTTCAAGTCAGTGAGAACTTTGAGCCAATCTGAAAGGCACAAAATGGGTACTTTAACACAGCTAACATTAATCCCTTTTAGTGTCACTTTGTGCAATGTAGGAGATTCAACAAAGTTTGAAATATTAGTTTACACTAATTATTAAAGCTCATATCAAACTGTCTCTCTTCCCCTCCTCCAATCCCCAACTTTCACCCACCCCTACTGTCATGCCCCACGGACACATAGCGCACTATCGCAGTACACTCTTCAAAGAGTGTCTTAACAAATCCATGAATGAGCCATTCACCATTACCACCTCCCCTCTCAACCAACCACTTTGTAAGGATATAAACTCTGGATATTTTCACTCCCTACTTGCATATAGTGTTCCAGCCTGTCAGAGTTGTATATAAATAGTCCTCAATTCTGGCTCTGAGATTTCATCTGTTCTCTCTCCCTCACCAGGCTGTATGTCCGCAGCTGGAGTGCTTGGCTGGTACTGTCTACATCCAGGGCCATCAAGAAACACTTCAGGGCCTTTGATTTTCTCCCGTTTTCTAAGTACTCTCTGTTAAAAGTTGAGAAAGAAAATAAAAACATATACAGAAGGTGTGATTATAATAGTCAGAAAGTAAAACATCAAGGCTGATTCTGAAGGAACTCCATCCTGGCATTCTGTCTGACTACATGGACTTCATCTTAGTTATACATATACAACATTTTTAAACCATATTTAGAGGTTGATTAAACCTTCCTGCTCCAGCTGTGGTTTTGTAAGATTATGTGTGGTTACCTTGGGAAACCCTTTTGAAGGATTGCAGAAAACACAGTCTAAACTTAGAACATCTGGTCTGGCCTGTGAGCCTAATGTATCTTTTAGCAAACAGCTACCTATTGTCCTTCAGTTTGCTTCATTCCTTCAAGCACCCCGGAGGACCCAGTTAAAATGAGGTAAGGCCATGCATGTTAATACCTTAATCCTTATTCTTGTGCACCAGTACTTGCCCAACGGGTACTACGTAGTACCCGTTGGGGTACTGGTTCATCATTGGTGACTTGCCACATGGATGTTCCACTTTAACCACCATACAACTATTTCCGGATCCTGCCTCCACCATCCTTTATCCTCCTCCCCCCCATCCTTTATTCTCACCCTCCCAGTTCTCTGTCCATCTATGAGTCCAGCTACCCCTTCACCCAGAATGTGATATTTATCTTTAATACTCACTCTCCTTTCTCCAGGTACTGGTAGTATTTATCTTGCTCTTCTTCGTCCAGCTCTCCACTACAAGCATAATCTTCCTCTTCCTCATCCTCTATCTCATCCTCCATCTCATCCTCCATCTCATCCTCCTCTCTCCATGAACCATCACCCGTTTCTTCCTCTTCTCGGTCATCGTCCTCATTCCGATGCAGCCTCTGATTCTTCTTTACGTGAGGAGTTGCGGTTGTTTCTCTGGCATCAAAGAATTCCTCATTCTCCACATCTTCCTGCATCTCAGCATCACCGCCCTCGTCCTCCTTGTTTATCGAGACATCTGGTAAACTATCTTCATCCCGGGGGATGAACTTTTCACCTTCTCCTTCCACTGATAAATTGTTCATCCCTTCCTCTGTCCCCTCCAAACTACGCTCATCTGTCTCCTTCACGTCTGATCCTTCAGAGCCATCTGCTCCTGGAGTAGACCCTCCCGCCTCTCGGCATATATAGTCAGAATCGGATTCGTCTATCTTCATCACGTCCTGGAAGGACTCCTCGATGGCGCTGACGTCTCCGTCGCTCTCCTGCACGACCGAGGCCCGACTCTTTTGCAGCTTCGATCCCCTGTGCCAGTCCTCTTCGAACGAATCTTCTATCAGGTACGACGGGACGGATTCTGAACCCGTCTCCCCATCCTCCTCCTCATCATCACTGTTCACGACCAGCCTCCTTGGCTTCCTCTTCTGTCTCACCAGTGAATCTCTGCCTCCCTGAGAGGGGAGTACGAAGGTAAAGATGTCGTATGCAGATGTGATAAAATGACAATGGTAAACAAATTGGCCTACATAAGAGCTAACTAAACTGGTTTCAAGCGGGACATTTTTAAATAATTGAAAAATGGCTAGAAATCTCCAACAGATCCCATTTTTTGGGGGGAGGGGGATACATTTCATTTTGTTGGACGATATTTGATTGCTTTGCCCAAAAGCCATCCTATGAGGCAGTTTGATGTTCAGGTCTGGTCAATATTTTGCGCTAGTTTTAGAAAATCAAGCTTCTAGTCTTAAACCACACCTACTGTACAAATTTTAAGCCACACCTGCTAAATTGAAACTGCTCCTAGAGAACTTGTAAAAAATAATGTCAATTCATAAAAGTCAGACAATTATAAGGGATTTTTCCACTACTCGAGCATCAGACGACATTTTACCTACTTATACTTTTTACTTACTACACACTGTGGAATCCGATCAAACCAGTGACTGGGACATAGCCAAATTCTGGTAACCCTTGCTGAATGTGAAATGGTCACCAGTCAGCATTAAAAGGAAATGCCATGATTTGGTTTAAATAATGCAGAAAGGAACAAAATGATCACCAAAAAGGTTTAACTCCATTATGCACCTGGCAACACACATGCAGGATCTCACCAAAATTAGTTACCACAGTTGAACTTGTGAGACATATTTTAGTAGGTGTGTGTGTCCTTCAGTTTTTGCCAAAATTTTAAATCTGATCGGCTTCAGTCGGGAAAAACATATTGTGTTTTCTCAACCGGCAGTCAGAAGTGGGTGGCCGCTCACAATGACAACTACCCTGATTTCAACGAACCACAGGGATGTCACTTTGGGTGCGGCCTCAATGAGCTACAGTCATTAATGGAAAAACTGTCGTTCTGTGTACTCATGGGTCGTTCATTTTGCAGCCTGAGTAAGACTACTGTACGGCTATGGTTCATCACGGCTAGCTAAAACTACAACTTAACATTCAGTCGGGACAGCATGCAGCCGGGCTCGACACCCTCCTGAGAAGTACTGTCAAAAACTCCCAGCTTGGGAGATGCAAGACAGAGAGCAGACCTTTAAAGATGATGAGTTGGTCTGTCTCAAGAATAAATCTATGGACTTACCTGTCTCGCGGAGAGAAAAGGAACATCTTCTGCATCCCTCTCCTTGCCATCACCTTTGTTAGGGGTAGAGGTCGGTGCCTCATCAAACAGAACATCTAAATCTCTGTCACCGATCGGAGCAAACAGTCGTTTCCCTTTTCCGCTCGTAACTAACGGACTGTCCTCTGCTCTGTTCGTTGCCGACTCTAGACTGCAGTTCAATTCACCATCTTTCGAATCTTGCTGTCGAGCAGAAAAATTCTTGACGTTCCTCCTCTCCGAGACTTTGTGCACTCCCAAACTTTCGTTCATGTCATTACTCTGGTTCCTTTCCTCGCTTTGGTCTAACCTGCCGCTGTCATTCCTTTCGCTGCTTCTATTCAATCTGCTACCTCCATCCTTCCCTTGATATTCACTGATTGTCTCCTTTCCTCTGGTTTCCTTCTGATCATCTTCTTCTCCCTCAAAATCTCCCTGACCTTTGACCTCTCCAGTCGACTGACATTTCGAACTTACGCTCTTCTCTTCGCGACCTGTTCCCGTCCGTGACCTCTCCTCCCTTCCACTCACTTCTGGAGATATATCATGATATGCAGCTGGACCCTGAATGGGAGAGAGAGAGATTCCTCCCTCCTTCAGCTCGCTATGGAAACTGTCTCTCCTATTAAGATGAAGCCCCTCCTCTGTCTCTGGAGCTACTTCTCTTGAAACTCTGGTACTGCCATAGTCCGCTCCATCTTCATCCTTACAAGATATGGCGGCTTCCAACGCCTCTTTACCTATACATTGGGGAATGGGTTTTAAATGTGGTCAGTCATTGGTCGGGAGTTCTAACGGCATACTACATACTACCTTAGTATTACTGCAAATCACAGTACATTATCAGTTTTATCACACGGATAAGCAAGCATAAGACTGGCGCACTGACAGGTGAAAGTTGACATGTTCTAGGTTTGAAGAGAACATATTTATTATGAGATTGCTCAAGTGATCCAAGAATACCAAATCCTGTGCTCTATCAATTCCAATATTTTGCCATTTTTTAGTGTGGCCACGACGATCGTTATCTCACAATATCTTGGCTCTTTTCCAAATTTGAAACAATTCACAGTGGACCAAACCCAAATATTGGGAATATTCTGAAGACTCAATTATTTTGATAATTATTTTATTGATTATATATATTTTTTATTTATTGCTTTTATTTTATTGATTTTATATTGATTTTATTCTTATTTTATTATATATTTTATTTTATTTTTATTTTATTGATTTTTAATTATTTTACTAATAATTAAACTTTATAAGATTCTTGGTCTTTTTTAAACACCATTAGCAATCTCCATTGATAAGTAAAAGTTGCCATGCCAGCAAATTTCTGATGTCCGATACATGGAATATCAGCAGCTACTCGAAATGTTTTGTGAAACAGCCATCGACTATATTAAAAATATTTGATTGATGCTGGCAGATTCCAGTGTAAAACAACTCTTATATGTGAGAAATGATAATGCGGTGAAGGAGAGGGAGTAGTGAGGGGGGTGTTGAATTTTATTAATGATTATCAAATGCTAACTGTTTTATAATGTTTATTTAAAGATTTTCAAAACACACACAGACTTGCAATGTACGTCCAACATTTCGTCAGTTTTAAGATTTGCAATTTACCTTCTGTTTTGGATGAATGATTTTGAAATTTGCACACAAAAAAAAGAGTGGGAAGTTGTTTCCTCAAGTATCTGCATGTGGCCTGCACCTACAGAAGCAAACACTGTCTTGGCAAATATTTCATTTTACAGGACAAATTCTGTAAATTCTTGTAAAACTTTAGTTAATACCTGAACTCTCCTCATCTGTGTCTTCAAACACTGTGGTACCAAGAGAACACTGCATTTCAAAGTCTGTGTGATAAAAAAAATAAAAAAATAAATAAATGTAAGAAAAAAACTGTTATGGTGGCTAGATAGGGACATAGGCAAGATAAAAATTGACATAAAAAGTCAAAATTTTGAGAAAAAAAGTCAAACTTTTGAGATTAAAAGTCAACATTTTCAGATTTCCGGACACTTATTTCTGTCTCCCTATGTCCCTATTCAGGCATGTATCCAGGGGGGGCGTTGGGGGCGCCGCCCCCAGGTAAGAAATAGAAGAGAGTAAAAAAGAGATGAAAAAAAGGGAAAAAGAGGGGGAAACAGAGGAGGAGAGGAAGGAAGGGAAAAGAAAAAGAAGAAAGAGACAAAGGAGGGAACAGAAGAAAAACGCAAAGACACCGAAAAGAGAAAGAGGAACAGTGACATAATTACAGCACTGATCCCTATCATAAACACAGGGTAGCCAGTGACGGATCGAGAAGGGTTGTCCGCCACAGCCTAACGCTTACACCGACAACTCCATTTTTGATGTTTCCATTTTCCTCTCTCACTAATTTTTATATATATATATACTATATATAGTATATCATGGCGCGTGTGTGTATGGACGCCTTAAACAATTGTAAAATTGTGCTATGAAACCAATTGTGGCTGGTCTTGAACTCGACCTAGTCGTCGGGGAACAAGACGCATTTCGGTATTAACCCAGGATCTATGTGCGAACTGCACTAGACATATGTCCTTCGATGCAACACTCATCCAGAGATAAAATGTTATACAACGCGAACTGAATGCTAATTGTTATTTCATCCCTAGTACCGTAACTCATACAATGAATCTAAAAATAAAAAATTCTGCATGCGATTTGAGCACATTTCCTGCTAATATCATGTAGTGGATCCAAAGGTGTATCATTGTCGGGGGGGGGGGAGGGGGCGGACGCACACATCACTTGAGATTGTTCCCACCTGCATGAAAACGCGCGCCCCACAACCCTGCGCTCTTTAATCGCTTCCCGATGAGTTACGAAATCAGACCCATTGTATACAAAAGTCTACTTGGATTATTTGTCCCCTGATTTTTTTCTGCAGATGCCCATGAATTTCCCCAAACTAAATTTCGAAGCCATGAGATCTACAACTTAAGGAGGTTTGAGAGCATCATTGGGTCTGGGAAGTGTTATTTCCGGTGATCTGGGAGTTATATTTGCCAAAAATTTCTTGTACACTACGCGCGAACACATGGTCGCGTCACGACTGATCTGCCCCCATGCACCAATAAATTTACTTTGTCTGAATTTTCGAAATTATCCTGACCAACATTCCTAAACAATCGTCCATCTGCTCGTGCAATTTGACCGGTCTGTTAGGGGTTGAAGGAGGTATTTCTGTATTGGCTGTCCAAAGATAAAATTTTGTGCAACACTATGGGTATGTTTTGAAGTGAATTTATTTCACGAGAAGTGTGAATTTTCAAATTCTGAACGAATAATGGGCTTAAAACCTTGAAAAGTGGGGCTGACGGGTATTGTGGGCCGCGACGTAGAATCACATACAAAAGCAATGGTCCACAGGAGATGCGATGAGGTCGAACATGATGTGTGACTGGTGACAATCTTCAAAAAGGTTATGGATGGAAATAAAAATATTGGGAAAATACTTGATTTACTCAGGCAAAAGTGAACATCTAGTTGGTCATTTTCAAGCCCAAGATGTGCCATTTCCGGTAATCTGGGGGGGTGTCAAAACCAGAAATTTTCTTGTACGCTGCGCGCCAACCGATGGTGGCGCTCCGCTTAGATAGTCATTCCCGCCCCCCGGGTTATATAATCCTGGATACGCCCCTGCTTTTAAGCCACCGTAATATATACATATGTGAATTGACAATTGAGAGAGCAAAAGTTAATTACTACAAAGTAAACTTTTCTCTGCAAACCAAAACTGAAAAAGTCATATTCAAAAGTCATATTTGCAAAGGATCAGATGCTTGTGAAGATCACCTCCACCATTGATCTCCCTTTACCCACTAGACCACTCTACTCCCGCCCCCAGAGATGTAACAAGTTGGCTACAATTTTATGCTCCATTCTAGTCATTGCCAATGGTTTTCCTGCCTCGATTTGAGTCATAGGACTGGTGTCACTGTGTTATCACTGTTAGGGAAGAGATTGACAATATTTTTCTAAGTCACACCACTTGACATTTAGAGATTCCAGTAATGACTAGTCACAACCCTGCTAATCCCATCCATACCCTCCCCCCCCCCACCTTTACATGCTCCCTATGCAAACTGTTTGTAGCATTGGTGTTAGAGTGTCTCTCCCTACACTGCATTCCCAACCCCCCCCCCACCTCCCCATCTCTACCTTTTTTATAAATGCTCCGGTACCCCTCAGGTCCAGAAAAACATCAGTGGGTGGAAATGTAGTCACTAACCTGTTACTTCTATTGACTCTTCCTCAGAGACTTCATCATCGTTACTTGCACGATTCTCTCCATCTGGGGGAGAATATTCAGATCAACATTGTCACGGCTGATTAGCAAAAGCTGCAACTCATATAAGAAGACCCAACCAGCACCCCAACCAACACCAGCCCAAGCCCTCCCACACCCCTATCCCCCCTCCCCACCCCTCCTTGTTTACAATAATGTCAGACTTTTTCAGTTGACTTTAAGTTTTCAATTTTCAATTAAGTTTTCAATTATACATGGTGAAATTTGGCCATCGGTCATTTGGCCCAAAATTTTGAACAATTTGGGTTGCCAGAAAAAGAATACTCTCAAAAAAGCTCAATTATTTAATTTAAAGCAAGTCTTGTTATTTTTGGACATTGTTTGAAAAAAAGTTTGGACCTTCAGAACAAAAATCCTAAAAAAAGTTCCTTTTAGCACATCCCTGGCCTCATTGACTAAATTATAGGGAAAATTCTATACAAAATTATAATTGGGCTGATTTCTAGAAAAATGGAAGACACATCAAGATAAAACCTGAAGTGACAAGTGAAACAAATTAAAAATGCAACTTTTGGTCCGAGTCAACTTACCGTCCTGACCCTGATCCTCAGAAGTCCTCATCTGGTTTGAATTGTCACCGGCAGCGAGGTCATCCTCCTCAAGACTTGTAAAGAACGAGTTTCCTCTCGACGGAGCTTCCTCCTGCTCACTCATGCTGGCATCGACTAGATCGTCGCTATGGTTACTTTGTCCATTCCTATGGTTGCTAGAGTTATTCCCATGGAAATTGGGTAATTGTCTAGGGTAATTGTCTTGGTCGCTTGGGTCATCCCAAGGGTTGTCACTACTATCGTCTTTCGCCGTGTCATCTTCTGTGACATTTCTATCGACTTCTTCGTCGTTCCTGCCGTTCTGTAGGTCTTCGGTGATATTCCCAGAGTCAGCCCTACGGCTTTGGTGGTCATCTGTGAGATCCCCAGTGATGTTGGAATCAGAGGTTTCTACCTCTTCTGGGTTCTCTGATGCACCTCTACTGATCTCTTCTGGGTTCCTCTCTCTTCCTGGACTCTCACCGAAGCTTTCCATGCCAGTCTTAAGTTAAGTAAATTAAAAAAAAACAGAAACGTTAAAAGTCAGCATACACACACACACTCAGTGAAATTTAACATTAGTGTTATCATAAGTCCAACTGCGTAACAATCTGATTAATCTTGACTGTTTAACAATTGATTACGGTGGCTTATTAGGGACACAGGGAAAAAAAAGTGTCCCCAAATCTCCAAAGTTTGACTTTTTATCTCCAAATTTTGACTTTAAAAGTCAAAATGTCTAGGTCCCTATTAAGCCACTGAGTTGATCAGTCGATGAAAATTTTGACTTTTTATATCAATTCTTTTTTGTATGTCCATATTAAGCCACCGTAGTTGATCAGTGGTTGCCCATAAGTTATCAAACAGTGTTTTTGGTCTCATCAAACGATGAAACCTGGATTATGACGGACAAACATTGGCTGATTAGCTATAAAACAAAAAGACTTCACAGCTGCGATGAACCGGGTTTACCATTTGAGAAATGATGACCTATCAAATGAGACAGATTTCTTAGATAATCCAGGTTTCTAAAAGTGAAAAAAACTGATTAACCAATCACAAGAGAAAACCCTGGCTAAAAACGAAAATCCACCGACCGATATGTACCTGTTTTTATTTCATATGTACCTGTATATTATTTCATAATATACAAGATAATCAAGGGATAACCTTGGTGTTTTAGTTCATATGCTATAAGTTTATTGCATCACTGTGCGAGAAAAAGGATTCAAAAACTGAAAAAAATCTAGAAGACAATTTCAAAAGTTAAAGGAAGTTTTAAGAAAGAAAGATAACATCCATAAGGTCAATCTAAAAAGAAAGTACCTTAATTCCTTCACGTTCTGATTTTCTCTTGTCCGTTACATCTGTTTCTCTCGACATTTCTCGAGGGTTTTCTCCGTCTCGATCGTATTTCTCACCGTCATCGGTGTCCATTTCTTTAGTTGAAGTTGAGAAAAAGAATTTTTAGAACAAACCATTAGAGTATAAGTGAGTCTGTCTGTTATGATAACCCAATAAAAACTGGTTGAAGTTGTTGCAGGAGGCATTTTAGCAAATCTGAAAATTTATCTCCAAAGCTGCAGTTTGGCCTTGGGGTAGTCATTTTTGCAGTCTTGTGATACATACATATGTCTGGGATCTATGCGGTCAAAACTATGTAACTGCTCGTAAACGGCGGGTTATTAAGAGTGACCGTCAGGTGCCGATCGATACAAAAATATCTTTAAATTTTTGTTGTAAGAAATTAATAATTGAATAAATATGAATATATGTAATATGAATATGAATAAATTCGAGCAGTAAATTATTTATTTTTAGCAAAAATATTCATATTAAATCAATATATAGTCACAAAAAAGTCACCATTAAGTTTGAGAATTTAGACTGCTATTTTTGCAAATTTCCATGGCAAACATTTTCAATAGGACATTTCAAATAAGGCAGAATTTTTAAGCACTTTTTTCCCTCTAGTATTTTTAATTAACTGTGGAACATTTTCTTTGACCCCTATGATAAACTTTTTATTCGAAACTAGTAGAAAAGTGACATAAATGGCTACCAGCGATATGTTATTTGAAACGAACCATAGGGAATTAAATAGAGGGCAGTATTTCATTATCCTACCTCTTGAATTTGTGCTCTTCTCTGCTTCAATTGGTTCCTCAAATGTGCTATCAAATGTGTCACACTGAACTTCCATATCTATAAATGACAACAGCAACAAATTAATTAATTAATTAATTAAAATTGCAACAACTTGTCCGGCCAAAAATAACCTTTACATTTAAAGCACTTTCCATGTGATCAGCAATTCAGCACAGTTTTAAATATGACAACTTGCAAACAGTGAGCCTCCCTGCCACATCCAATGGTCCCTAAAATAGCCCAAAATGTGTGTTTCCTAATATTAAAAACACATCTATTACAGATACCCAAGAAAATACAAGCCATGGCTAATTAATATTTTACTTGGTGCAATTGGAATGTCGTTCACATTTTCAAAGAGTCACACTACGGTGTAACACTTCAGCTTAAATTTACTGTATCAGAAGAATTGTAAAACTTTTCATACAGTGATGTTGGAAGTAATGTTAAGAGTAATATCACAGCTACACACTCCAATTACCCCAGAAAATACAAGCCATGGCTTATTAATATTTTACTCGGTGCAATTGGAATGTCGTACACAGTTTCAAAGAGTCACACTACAGTAGGGTGTATAACTAAACTAAAATTTACCATATCAGAAAAATTGTAAAACTGTCCATACAGTAATGTTGGAAGTAATGTTAAGAGCAATATCACAGCAACACACTCCAAATAGCCCGAGGCTTGACTTTTCCCTCCTTGTTTGGAGGGTTGGAGAAGGGGTGGAGAGAAGACTGTCAGGGTTGAATTGTTTTCAAAGTTTCTGAAATCCTTAATTCAGTAATTTTCTAACATGAAAAGGGCCCAAAATGATCAAAATACCTTGTTTTTTCAGCTATTTCATATCTGCCCCACCCCCCTCCCCTACACCCGTACCATTTCAGCAAGACTGGTTCTTACCTGCAACTTCAACTTCATCTTCTGAATCATCTATCAGTATACTGCCAGTTTTGTTAACAGCATCAAGATCTGAGATATTGTAAGAAGATGGAATAGAACTTAATACTGTGGATAACGGTTTCTTTTAGCACGATGTTTCCAAACCTATGTTCAGTTGACCATCTGTAAATATGTAATTTACCAAGGGCATAGAAATAGAGGGTGTGTCTTGCTGAGGAGTCTTTTAAACTTACTGCATGTGGCTAACCAGATTACCGTAATGTTTACCAAAATGACGACACATCTTTAGGTCTGTGTAGCACTTTGACAGAGCATTTTTGGGATCCAATATAAAATATTTTGCTATCCCTATTCCTCTGCTGTACAATATGATACATTATCACTAATGGACATCTACTCCTGGTTGCTGTATACTGACACGGAAAACATTATTTTGTAGAGGATCATTTAAATTTTTAATTTATCCTGTACCGCACTGCATGTTTTCTACACAAGATTGCCACATCCTATCTATGCACAATTCAAAGCTGTATAGCATTCTTCGTTCATAGACACAATGAATCGTTGTCAATATTTTATGATAATATGAGACCAAAAAACGTCAAATACTGCTCTACACTGTCCTCTTATATCTGCTTCAAAGCACTTGTACTGACAGTACAAATAGTTCCTACCCTTTTTCTCTGATAGAAATAGTATAAAACAAAAACCAAACCATTTCTACCATTTAATGGGACATGAAATTCATAAGCCTAGAGACACCTAAATTATATCCCGTTTTTCAGAATTTTTACAATTTATTGATCAGCTTCTTACAATCGTCTGTGCTTTGGTTCTGTGCCGGTCTTGCTGGAGATCTCTCTAAACTTGACAGAGAATGTGATGAGGTGCTGGCCGGGGTGTTATCTGCCGACCTTCCAACAGCCCCCTTATCATCCTTCATATCTAAAAAACAAGGACACACTTTTACAAAGTATTTAATAAAGAATGCTATATTAAAAAAGAAAAAAATCATACCTGCTTTTGTTCTAAGCCATTTAATTGGTATTGCTTATGTCTTTGTAGAAAACATGATAGTTTTTAAACAACTAGCTATCCCAAACAACCATACATATACATTCACCACAAAGATATATCTCAAGGAGAGAATTACGTAACGGAAACTAAAATATATTATACCACTACATACCACAATACTTGACAGATAGTTCACTTCTCAACTAAATTGCATCTCGCTGACTTAAGGTTTCGATTTCCAGGCTTACAAAGTTTGAAAAGACCGTATCCTGTATATTTATGAAAGTTTAAAATAATTTAAACTTGTCTATGCTCAAATGTTAAACGTGCTGGTTTGGCATACATCTAACTTTAAAGTTATTACCACGCAAATATGATTATACAGCGACAGATCAAGAATTTATTGAAAGGCCAAAGGGGTCAGGGTGGGGGGAGAGGGGTTGGGAGAGGCAGGTATTGGTAGATATCGAGATTATATCAAAATAAACAGTGCACAAGCAAACATTGGTAAAAAGTAAGGAATGTGCACATGTGGTGAAGCATGCTAACAGCTTGCCCACTATGTACCTTGTTAATATGATCTATGTCTGTAAGCTAATATTTAGGGGGGGGAGTACTTGGATATACCCATGTCATAAATACCTGGAGATTTCATCATTTCATCATCGGAATCTTCAATCAGGATACTGCTGATATTAATCTTTGGAGATGAATCTTAAAAAAAAAAAAATCAGAATCCAAAAATATTTCCATCAGTGAAACCACTGTCATCTATAGGGTTTTAATGAGATGACTAAAACAACATTTTTATCCAAACCTTATGAAAAGAGGAAACTGGATAATCTGGTTTCCAATTTTTTACTATTTCACTTTCTGAATGGGCTTCATATAAAGATACCCCTCCCCCCCCACAACTTGAATTAATAATTAATTCTCGTTTTTTTAACTAATTACAGAATTTTCCATTTTTTTCCAATCTTAGATCATTAAGTGACATCATGTTGCCCCCCCCCCCCAACCAGTGTTTACTACTTTTCCCCAGAAGGAAGATTTTAAGACATTTGATAAAACTGAGAAAACAGAATTCTGTTTTATCTGGTATCCTGGAATTTAACATCTTAACTAGTTCACAAAAGTGTTCTCTCGTTATACAATTAATGAGAACAAAATTTAAATTTGATTCCAAACACTATTTGCAAAACTTCAAGAAAATGGATGAAAAAGAAGAAAAAACAGGTGCAAACCTATAGACATCATACCCTGTTCATCTTTAAGACTCTTGTTCTCATCCGATAAAGATGCCTGACGAGCAGCAATATTATCGCCATCTTCCATGCTCTCGTTGATTGCAGATATGAGATGAGGATCCATATCTGGGAGGAGATCAGATTTTTTTTTAAAAATGTAAATTTTTCATCAAACTTGAAAAAAAAGAGAGGAATAAATCAACTTTATTGTTTCTAGACTTGGGAGTTTTACGTTCAAATTCAAATTTAATTTTTCTCACTTGTACACTAAAGTCAATGCATGTGTCAGGTACAAAGAAAGAAAAATTGAAAACAATTACTTAAGATGGACACAAGAAAAAAAAACAAAGGTTGTGTATCACGTTAGTGGAGAAATCAAGAAACTTTTTTTTAAACAAGAACACGTTGAAAGACAAAGAAATGTGAAACAATCATGGGTAGAGACTTAGTGTTTAATGAATATTTACAAGATAGGATTTCAAGTTATGGTGGATGCTCCTGAGAGAACTAACTGAATGAATACATAACAGGATATGAGGCCAAATATAATAAAAATACTAGTTTAGTAATTATGTACCATGAAGTGTTTAACAATGAGTGTGTGAATTTTTCATTATTTATTTAGTAAGCAAGTTGGGCTCTTTTACTGAGCAAGAAGGGAAAGAACATTTTAGTGATGACACTGGGGGGGGGGGGAATGGGGGAAGAGGAAGTTCAAAGAGAATTATGATGATATCTTACCAGCCTCATCTTCAGATGAGCGTTCATCTTCATCACTTGACAGGGTGGTCAAATCATACTCAATTTCAGGTTCTGAAAAATTAAAAATTTTCTAGATTATCTTTCCAGATATCAGCATGTTTGCTAGCCTGAATTGTATTAACTTTCTTCCTCCTACACTCATGTCCATTCAAACTGTGAAAACTATTGAGGGTTCTGGCAGACGAATTCACTCTCAGAGGTGTAGCTGGGCTCCTTTGTCAGGGGGCAGGGGGAGTGGGGGAGGCAGAGAACTTCTCAACCCTATTTTCTAAAAAAAAAATAACTTGTTACAAATATTTTGGAGGCCTAAGCCCCCCCCCCCTGCCCCATCCTTGGAGCTGTCCCCAAGTCTGAAGAGCCAATTGATATTATTACCCTCATATACTTTAGTATGGTTGACCTACACTACAATATTTCAAAGACAAAAAAAAATCACCAAAAAAGATAAAGTAGTTCCCATTTCTTAATACAATATCCCAGTCTCTTTTTATGAGCTTAGTAGATCAATCTCAGCAAAAGCAATCAAATAAATCCTTGTGTGAAAGTTACCTGGTATCTTTTTGGAAACGAAGCGTTCCTCGTAGTCGGCTCCTGGTTTCAGGACTCTCTTATCGTCTGGTTCTCCGTGAACCTTCTCCCAGAGTTTCTTCAGCCTGGCCCTGTCCGTGTTTACCTCTGATGGGTGGCTGTGAAGACCAGCCGGTTCGGTATTAGACTCCAGCTGTTCCTTTAGCTGGACCGTTAGATCCGATTCCGCGGATACTAGCTCTTGTGCCCTTTGAACCTGAGATACGAAGAAGATCAACGATAGGAATAAAGCTATCGCCACACCTGAAAATTATGTTACATTTCCAAAAGGGAATAAAATTATATAATATCATTTCAAATTTTTAAGAGAATTAATTAAAATACTGCACTTGAGCAGAACGGGTTTTGTATTAAAATGTAACCTTGTTGGAATTCAGCTGTATTGTTATTATATCAAACTATTTTAAATATATACTTTAATGTACCCTTGTTGGAATCCAGCTGTATTGTTATTATATCAAACTATTTTAATGTATACTTTTATGAATTCCCCAGTAATGAGGAGAAACTGGCTGTCCAGCAGCACACTTTTGAGAAAAGTTTAGGAAAGTAGGACAAAGCGGGGTTAAAGTGGAAATTTTAAAATAGATGGAAAAGATACAGCAAAAGTGAGACAGAAACAGATATGTCTCAATATATTCACGCTCGTATTAGATCAAACGAATATGTGAAATCAAAAATATGAATATTATTGACAATATGCTATTATTATGTTTTTTGCATGTGGGTGCTCAGTTGGTACTTGAGATCCAAATTTATTGTCTACTTTGAACAACCGCACAGGTGATATGCACATTGCCAACGTTCACAGCAAATCGCTGCACTTCGAAATTGCATGTTAGAGCAAAATAAAAATGTGGGCATTTAGATAAAATTGAAGGAAATATATGACAGAGACAAAAAAAGTAGGAAAAATATTAAATCAAGGAGGTATGAAATGATCTTGTCTGTTGTTTGGTGAGTTTAATTACAAATTTTAATATAACCAAGACAAGCACTGCTGACAACCATGCACAGGTCAAAGTGCAATTTCAGTTTTCTGCAAAAAGTTAATATTCTTGTGGACGTTCAAGAGTCAAAAGATGACAATCAGGAACCCGAAAAAATAAATGAAAAATGGAGACTCACTCTCTTCTGGATGTAGTCTTCTGTTACAGATTCGAATCCTTCGTGGTCCTCCTTCACGGCTTCCTGGGAGAACATGAGGTCATGGTCGGAGATGCCGTATATCGACTCTAATTAAAAAAAAATGAATAAAAGGGAAAGTGTAATATTTCTCTTGAAAAACTTCTCCTGCCCTTACCGAATTCTCTCGAATGAACTCTCTTCATGTTCAAACTTACCAACTCTATTCTAATCTCCTCATGTTCAAAATTACAAACTTTATTCTACTTTCCTCATGTTCAAAATTTCAAACTTTATTCTACTCTCCTCATGGTTAAAATTTCAAACATTATTCTTCTCTCCACATGTTCAAAATTACAAACATTATTCTTCTCTCCTCATGTTCAAAATTCAATCTACTCTCCTCATGTTCAAAATTTCAAACTTTATTCTACTCTCCTCATGTTCAAAATTTCAAACTTTATTCTACTCTCCTCATGTTCAAAATTTCAAACTTTATTCTACTCTCCTCATGTTCAGAATGTCAAACTATATTCTACTCTCCTCGTGTTCAGTATTTCAAACTTTATTCTACTCTCCTCATGTTCAAAATTTCAAACTTTATTCTACTCTCCTCATGTTCAAAATTTCAAACTTTATTCTACTCTCCTCATGTTCAAAATTTCAAACTCTATTCTAATCTCCTCATGTTCAAAATTTCAAACTTTATTCTTCTCTCCTCATGTATAAAATTTCAAACTTTATTCTACTCTCCTCACGATTAAAATTACAAACTTTATTCTACTCTCCTCATGTTCAAAATTACAAACTTTATTCTACTCTCCTCATGTATAAAATTACAAACTTTATTCTACTCTCCTCATGTTCAAAATTTCCAACTTAATTCTACTCTCCTCATATTCAAAATTACAAACTCTATTCTACTCTCCTCATGTTCAAAATTTCAAACTTTATTCTACTCTCCTCATATTCAAAGTTAAAAACTCTATTTTACTCTCCTCATGTTCAAAATTTCCAACTTAATTCTACTCTCCTCATGTTCATAATTTCAAACTCTATTACATTGATACTGAACTTTCAGTCCTGTTCAGAAAGCAAACTCTACCAACGCTTACAAGTCAAGTGTGATCGGTTTGTGCTCACCCAGTGAATGTAGGAATGCGATATGACTGTCCAGATTTGTATCGCTCTTTCTGCTAGCTGAGTGCATCTCCTCTAGCTGCTCCTGGGTCTTGGATCTCTTTGGGTCGTCCAAGAGGAACAGCTCCTTCAAGTCTTGACGACTAAAGTACCTATCATCGAAAAACAAATTCTAAAATTTGATCAAAGAGCACTCGGGATTGAATTTTCAACTTTTATAATAACAAAACAGTTGGAAATCCTTTCAGTTTGACTTTAAAAAAAAAATACTATAGAGCATTTGTTTGACAAACAACATTACTTTTTCAAACTGCAAGAAAATTGAGGATCTATTTGCTGTCAGTACATAGGAAAGTCTTTCTTGTATTTTCTTGTATTTCTCAATAAATTTTCTCTCTCCTTCGCATGCTATAAATTACACTTCTTAGAATATCGTTCGCATCCTTTTTTGTGTCAATCTTTGCAACAAGACAACTGTTTTCTATTAAAAAAAAGTTTGGATTAGTTCTTAGTATACAAAAGAAGTAACAATAACATCACATCAAACACTGGCAAATCTTTAATTGACTTTCTTCATTTTTCTTCTCTCGGTCTGTACACTATAGTTATACTACGAATGTTTTTTTTCTTGTGTCGTTCTTTTTACCTCGAAGGTTTCCAGCTTTGCCTAAAAGAACCATCAGAATAATAGCCTTTGTTTGTTATACCTGTAAGGGTTCTTTGTTTGTTATACCTGTAAGGGTTCTTTGTTTGTTATACCTGTAAGGGTTCTTTGTTTGTTTTACCTGTAAGGGTTCTTTGAGGCTCCCGTAGCCTGTTTGGTGATAGAGTCTTTAAAGATCTGTCTGCGGTAAATCTTCTCCTCCACTGTTCCACACGTGATCAGTCGATAGATCACCACTGATTTTGTCTGGCCGATTCTATACGCTCTATCCACAGCCTGGTTGTCGGTTGCTGGATTCCAGCTGGGATCGACTGCGGGTGAAGGGACACAATAACATCTCACTGATTAGATTGCCTGATAATGAATGCTGGGTTTGAAATAAGCAAGTTAACAGTCATCTTCTTTCCCATAAACTCCCGAAGAGTAGTTAGCGAATTTTGGCCGGGCAAATTTTAAACACAGCCCTTCAAAATGACATGTTATGATGAGATTGCCTTATAATGGAGGCCAGGTTTGAAAAAAACAAGTTAACCTTCAGTCTCCTTCCCCAAAAACCACCCCCCCCTCCCCACCCCAAAGAGTACTCTTATTAGAATTTTGGCCAAGTTACTTTAACACTGCCCACAAATTAACATCTTACAATAAGATTGCCGTATGACAGATGCCAGGTTGAAAATAAACGAATTAACCATCATTTTCCTTCCCAAAAAGTCAGTTTTTAAAGACAGTTTGCCCAATTTTGGCCAGACAAATGTAACCAACACTGTCTTCAAATAATGGCCATCTTCTCTTCTCGATATTAATATACAACTGTGCTTGCCAAAGTTTTTTTCTTGACGACCCAGGTTTTGGTTTCTGCTAACATTTTCACGATCAAAAGATTGTGCCCTAATATCATACGATATATGAAATATATCTGATTACTGATTAACCTCACACGGACTGATTTGATTGCAATTGACTGAAAATAAGCAAACAGCCAAAAATCACCCAAAAAATAGAGAGAGGGACATTATTATCAGTCTGTTGGAAAAATTGTTCACAGATCATTTTTTTCCCTTTGGTACCCTGCATGTGATCTCCCCCCTCCCCTAAGAGAAAAAAAAAAAAGAAGTTTGGCAATCAATGTTTGGGTTGTTACCCATAGCTTAGAAAGCTTGGTTCAAACCCCTGTAACTACAATGGTTCTGTTATGTTATTTCATTTTCAAAATATAATATATAAATATTTATTATATATATAATATATAAATATAATATAAAGGTAAAATATGCTAGAGCATAAAAAAACGATGCAAACTTCGGGAGGCATCGGACAAGGTCTGTGAATATGAATTATACTAACCTTTCAAAAGCAAAATTGTTCAAAAAAGAAAGGAATTGAGCTGTGAAAAGAGACTGGAATACTCACTAATTACGACTCTGTCAGCTCCAGTCAGCGTCAGGCCGACGCCTCCGACCTGAGTCGTCAAGAGAAACACCGTGTACGATTCGTTGCTTTGGAAACAGTTAATCCTCTGTTCACGGTCCGTCAACTTTGATACTGTCCCGTCTAGCCTCATGTACTTAAAGTTCTGAGATTTAATATCAGAAATAGATATCAATATTTGAAAAAAAGAAAAATTGAAAATTTACCCACAGGCCCAAATTGGACCCCCAAGTAGGGCCAGAAGTGAGATTTCTTAAGTTTGAAGGCGCTGTTCCTAAAACGTACGAACCGCTTGACTTTTTGTTGGCACTTTTCCTGTACAACTACCACTTGACAAGGATCCTATGCAAATTAAATCTCAAACATGCCTTTGTTTGTGAATATAGAGCACACTCAAAGTAGGGCCAGAAAAGGACCCTACCTCATTTTCTGCCATTTTACTTACTTTCCTGAAATTAGGTAAATTAGAAGACTGGTCACATTTCTTCCACAATATATGTAATATCAGACATAAAATACTTTACATTTATGCAAAAGTTGCCTCCAACTTAAGGGAAATTTAGGGCTCTTAAAATGCAACCTGGATCCTAGCAACCGAAACGTTTTAACAAGTTCTTTGCCCAAATTCATCCTTTGAGACATATGGCAAGACACCATATCAATTTCAGGCGATTCTGAGAGGGTCGACGTGGAGGCCACTGTTGATTTGGCATGGGTTGCAAATGGTTTATACAGTATCAAGAAAGTTTTGCTTCACCTGATTGCGTAGAATCTTTTCGACAATATCCAGCATCTTTCTGGACTGGCTGAAGACGAGGGTGCGATGACCCTGGGCCGTAAGATTATGTAGCAGTTCCAGGAGGAACTGAATTTTGCCGGATTCTGCCATCAGTATGTCGTCGTCGATGTCTTTGATGTTACATGCCGCTGCTCTGGCGTCTGCTACATCTGGAGAATGTTCATCGTCGACAGAAACGTCCTCGCTGAGAAAGAATAAACAGTCCATAATCAACCAAAGCAGACTCCCATTGCATTGCAAGGTGGTTCATACACATACAAATAGGCTAGAAAATATCACAGTGGTCTCTTTGTAAGGTTAATCACTTTAATGTGTTGCTAAATTTAACACCCTTCTCTCAATATATTTGTACAGTTTAAATCGCCAAACAATTTGAAGGAAATTACTTTTGAAGAATATTTAGCTACTTAAGTGTGGTTATATATGAGGCAATATTAAAAACCAAAATTTATGAAATTATGAAATATTAAAGCATGCATTGGAAACACTGATTCTTTGACTAATAAAATATAACAAAACACACAGGTTCTGTAGCACTCCCCACACTGCACAACCCTGCCCCTCCCCCCACATCACCAACTCCTAGCGTCTTATTTTTCCTTTCTTCAACACTAAAGAAGTAAAACAAACCATACTAAAAGTATTTTTTCCAGCAAACCAACCCATTCCTGACCCAATTCCAAGTGTGAGGGGCCCACTGTTACTATATTTGCGAATACACTTGCTCACATGTTCTCTGTCGTTTGGAGACCGAGCCGATGACAGGCTCTTGCGCTGAGTAGTCTGGGATGATCACAGAGTTTCTTCAAGACTGTCAACTCTGCCAAAGGAGATCTTGTTGACATCAACAACTGCCCATGAAAAAGATAAGAAACAATTATTTAAAAAAAAAAATGATGTTATTTTAAACAGGAGATTGTTTCGTACAGTATATATTCCCTAGTTGGATAAATTGTGTTTGCCCGTCATTCAGTTTAGTACAGTACAATATAGTTCAGTACAGTTCATTTTAGTACAGTACAGTTTAGTACAGTACAGTTTAGTACTGTACAGTTCAGTACAGTTTAGTACTGTACAGTGCAGTTTAGCACAGTACAGTTTAGTACAGTACAGTTTAGTACAGTACAGTTTAGTACAGAACAGTTTAGTACCGTATAGTACAGTACTGTTTAGTTCAGTACAGTTTAGTACAGTACATTTTGGTACAGAACAGTACATTTTAGTACAGCACAGCACAGTTTAGTACAGTACAATACAGTGGAGTAAAATACAGTCACTTGGAGTACATTACAGTACAAAACAGTGCAGTACTGTACGGTAATGTACAGTACAGTTTAGTACAGTGCATACAATACAGTACAGTAGAGTATCACACCTACAAATTCATGTTATTTACTGGCTAAATGCCAGAAGAGTTTGTCAATAGCCAGTAGACAAAAAAGGCAGTTGCATTATGTTTTGGTTAGTAGACACATAGAACATATTACACATCTTAAAAGGATTTTCTGGTGGCTAAAGTTGATTACTGATCAAAATTGCTGAAAATTTTCTGAATCTAACTGTGAAAACCACATCCTCTTAGTGCTTTGTATTTCGAAGATATGCAAGTTTTAAAATTAAGTAATATTTTGTAAAAAGCATCTGACAACAAACAGCAGACTGGATTATGTCATCGTGGCAATTCGGCTGAAAATTGTCTTTGTTTTTCTTAATAATTTGTCAATCATTTATTCACAAACAAAAAGGATATTTCTACAAAAAAGATGCATTTTGATGAAATCCTAAGTACAGAGAATTTTGACAGCTATGCAACCATTCCAAAATGTACCAGGTTTCAAGGGTAAATCAACAAGAAGATTATAATAGCCGAAGTAAAGCTTCCAAAGAGCATTTCACTTTGTTTATCACCAGAATATCCCTTTACGCAGAGTAACAATGTTATTAATCAAAATAATGGCAGGATTTCCATACCTGCAGTAACATAAGCCACCAAATGCAATGGTGATATGCAGTTAATGTGTTGGTGAGATACAGTGAACGTATTGTGAGATACAGTGAATGTATTGTGAGATGCAGTGAATGTATTGTGAGGTACAGTGAACGTATTGTGAGATACAGTGAACGTATTGTAAGATACAGTGAATGTACTGTGAGATACAGTGAACATATTGTGAGATATAGTGAACTGTTGAGAGATACATTGAACGTATTGTGAGATACAGTGAACGTATTGGTGAGATACAGTGAACGCACCGTGAGATACAGTGAACATATTGTGAGATACAGTGAACGTATTGTGAGATACAGTGACCGTATTGTGAGATACAGTGAACGTATTGGTGAGATACAGTGAACATATTGTGTGATCACTGATGCAGTTAATGTTTTGATGAGATACAGTGAATGTATTGGTGAGACTGATCAATGACAAACCTCTTTGACTTGGTCAAGCTGGGAGAAGTCTTTGTAGATTTGTATCTGAGTCTCTGTGAGGTACAGCCAGATGATGAAATCATTCTTCCTCGTTAGTCTTGGAATACCATTGACCCTCAAAACATGAAGAGAGAAAGTTTGTTGTGACAATATGGTATTATAGATATATGCAAAAACAGCGGTAATTTTATAATGCAAAGGATGGTAGAATTACCCATGTCCTTTGAATTTTGTATACTAAGCTGTATATATATACCAATATAATATCATGAAAGATAGCTTGTAGGATATGTACGTATCCAGTCAGTGTTAGCTTGTGAAAACTGTTTAATAGTTTTACAGAGTGAAGTTCACACTACACAAGACCTCTGTTGCACGAGGGTAACATACTGGATCACACTTTTAGTGCATGTGGGTCAAACACTCTGCCCACTTTACCACATTTCTGGATACAGTCAGCACTATCCGCTACACCCACTCTTCATTGCACACGGGTCGGATAGACTACCCGTTATAACCTCCTATACTAGACTTGGGTCAGCACTCTATCCATTGCACCACCTCTTCACTGCATGTGGGTCAAACACTGTACCAACTAAACCACCTCTTCTTTGCCTGTGGATCAGACAGTCTAGCCCCTTACACCTTCTTATTCTATGTACGGGTCGAACACTCTACCATGTAACACCACTGCTTCACTACATGTGGGTCCAACACTCCACCCACACACCATCGGGTCACTGCATGTGGGTCAAATGCTCTACCCACTACACCACCTCTTCATTGCATGTGGGTCAGTCAGTCTATCCCCTACACCCTTTTATTCTATTCATGGGACAACCCTTAACCCTTCACACAATACACCTTGACATCACTGCATGTGGGTTTAACACTAATCACTACACTACCTCTACATTGCACGTGGGTCAAACACTGTATGCACTACAGCACCGTTTTCACTACATGTGGGTCAGACACTCTGCCCACACACCATCGTGTCACTGCATGTGGGTCATATGCCCTACCCACTACACCACCTCTTCATTGCATGTGGGTCACACAGTTTATCCCCTAAACCCTCTTATTCTATTCATGGGACATCACTCAACACTTCACACAATACACCATGACTTCACTGCATGTGGGTTTAACACTAATCACTACACCACCTCTATATTGCACATGGGTCAATCACTGTATGCACTACAGCACTGTTTTCACTGCATGTGGGTCAAACACTCTACCCACCGGACACTTTTCACTTACAATCGACATCCTCCCTCAGATATTGATCCTTCACTTCCACTATCGACAACGGTAGAGGAATTCTGGTTGTTCTCCAAGACATCTGCTTTCGTCCTTCTCAGGAAGTAGGGCTCTATAAGGTTTCGAAGACTCTCTGCCATCTCGTTGCCGAGCAGTTTCTCGCTGGAGGTAGCATCTCTTTCCCTCGCCTGAGAGTAGCACAGATAATGCAGTCAATTTTATACTATAAATAGCTTAAAACTGTTGGTGATATCATTAATCCTTTAGTACTCTTTCCAATCCCGGACTTGTAAAGCTAAAAGTCTGTATTTTTACCTAAGATATTTCACACATCCAATAATTAATATCATAATAATAATAATAATCAGTGGTTATTTTTTACAGACGCTTAAGCGACCACAAATGTGGAAGAAACCCAGGAGGGCTTATGGATTATGACTGACACGTCGGGTGGCTTGCAATTCAACACTTTTAAATTCAAATTTGGAATCTTTTCAAATTAGAGAGTCATTTTGGATGGGAAAACCATAGCTTGCTCTTGGGATGGGGAACCCACCTTACTTTGACCCGGCCTGGAATCGAACTCGGAACCTCCAGATTACAAAGCCTCATTGCTTCAAATGCCACCGCCTTTATCCACTCGGCCACATCACCGGTTTATTGATACTACAGTCCCTGCCTTTGCAACCATTCTTACCAAACCACATAATATTCAATCATTTCAATCAGGTAAAGATACCTGCTGTTTTGTTGTTACAATCATTTTGCTGCTTCTTTAGAAAAGAAGACATTGCCTGTTCAATCCAATATGGAAAATTTTGTGTCCCACACATTTACTGTGAAATGTCTTGTTTGACTTGCAATTCTTTGAAGTTGATCTCTAATTCCACATTTTTTTTCTTTCTTGTAGACTAAAATTAACAGATTATATCACTTTGTGGCAAATTTAACACAAAAATGAAGCCTTAAGAGATAATTATTGTTTTTTTCCTGAGTATCGCAAGAAATGTACACATCACATTTTATCCCTTTTAAATGACCAAAGATTTATTTTTGAAAATTCAAAACAAGAAAGAAGAGTAACATATATCGTCCAAGACCTTGATGGAAACCTTTCGAAAAGGAACACACTTTTAAATGAGCGAGTACTTTTGACACAAATTTTCAGAAGTAGGAGACGATTTTTAAAGTGAATGAAAAAGACTTTCAGAGGACAGTTAGGTCTTACCCTTGTGATAGGATTCCCATACTCCATCATGAAAGTCTTTATGGTTCCTAGGATGCTGCCGTGAGTGACAAAATCAAACAGTGCCCACATTTCCTGGGAGATAGAAAAAAAGAATTAAACACAAATGATTTCAACATATTCGCATCATAACCTGCAAGACGTAAAATAATCAGGCTCATCTTCGTCTTAACAAATAAATTTGTCTGGTTTTCATGAATGAGGATGAGTTGATATTATTTTGTAAAATGTTTTTCAGGTGAGTATCAACTGAGAGTTACCTTAAGATCAATTTTTTTTGTGGGTGCTCCTTTAAGGATGAATCCATTCTTGTCACGATATGTTTTGCAGGGAATAACTTATACAGTATCGCATCGCGAAATGCTATACAGCAGGGTTTACCCAAGTTTATCCCCCCACGAACCCCCTGTGGATGTCAGAGTTGTCCACGAACCCACAACTTTGCGAGACACGATCTGAGTCAATATTATACTATAATACGCATAACAGTGCTTCGTAAACGATCAAGTTCATAGTGTATTACTGTAATGATAAAAAAACAAGTGATGAACAACTATTTATTTGGAAACTTCCAAGATCAGATCTTTATCTTCATGACGCACTGTCATGTGTACACCAACTTCGTCAAAGTCATGCGGCCTGTGTCTGTTTCATAATTCAGTTATTTATCACATGCACTGTACGGTACTACTATGGCAACATATGCATATGGAACGGGAAGAGTTTGACGATTGGTACGACTTTTGTACATTACTAAATTATACGATATTTAAATTAGTTCAACAAAAACTACTCTAGTTTTGACTTTCAGAAACGTCTCACAAACCCCCTGGGATGGACTCACCCATCTATCCCCTGGAGGTTCATGCACACCAGTTAGGGAACCCCTGCTATACAGCATGGGTAAACTGCTATACAAGTTTAAAAAATGTATAGCATCTTTTGTACACAGGAACCATAGTAATTTATATGAGACAGTTCAGTAAATTCCAAAACTGTTACACAATATGTGAAAACTAAATTATTCGCTGTTTGTGTCAATGGTTCTGTCAGAATGAATCAGTACTCACCTTGAGATTATTTTGTATCGGTGTCCCTCAATACTCACCCTGAGATTATTTTGTATCTGTGTCCCTTTCAGATTTAATCCATACTCACCTTGAGATTATTTTGTATGGGTGTCCCTGTCAGATTGACTCCGTACTCACCTTGAGATTATTTTGTATCGGCGTCCCTGTCAGAATGAATCGGTGTTTGGCTGGGACGGAATGGATGGCCTTGGTCGTCTTGCCGGGGTTCTTGATCTTGTGACCCTCATCGAGGATGATGTAATCCTAGACAACAAAAAATACAACAGAGAAAATGTGTGTTGACTGTGCAACTAACATATTTACAATAAATGACATTACCTTCATATATCTAAGTGAACTCTAGCATGAAAACATGCCTTTGAAAATTCTTCTTCCATTCATTAAATTTGTGTAAAAGTAAGTTGGCCTGACGTTTCGATCCTAGCAGGATCTTCTTCAGAGGCTAAATGACAAATAACATACAGTAACAGAAGGGACAAAAACACGCCCAGAATACAGACAGGTTAATGAGCATGGTGAACACAAAGAGATAGATGTAAGGGGATTAGTAGACAAGGGATGGAGAGAAGAATGAAAGAAACCAACCGGGGAAGAGGAGAGGTGGAGATAAACAGTAGAGGGACAAATTCATTAAATTTGTCACTGAAATGGGCATGCTGTCAGCAGATGTAGTAAAACAAAACTCCTCTTATCCATCGTACAATAAATAGAATTGGCCAACCATCTGTATTTAATTCAATAGGTGCCGCATCAATGCATTCATCTTCAGGGTAACTACCAATCCACTAACTGTCCGTTCTTTACCCATATGAATTCTCTGCCATCCAACTGCATAATCTTTTGGAAGCTCGTCAAGACCAGACCGTAGCTAGTTAGAAGAACACCGCCTCGCCTCTGGACCTTGCAGAGCGCTCTCTCTTTCTCTCTTTTGCTACTACCGTGGAAACATTGCACATTGATGCCAGGTGCCCTAAAGGGGAAAAAAAAAATTAATTAATTACTTTTAATTTCAAATGAAAGTTTAAAACAAAATAGCGATATTTTTCTAGTCTACTTCATCGAATAAAAACAAAGGGAAATAAAACAGAATGGGTTTAAAAATAAATTATAGCATATGTAGTTCATTTCCAGGGTATATATGAAATCAAATCTGAATGAGAAGAAGGGTAAGTAAAGAGTACAGGCAATGTAATGCACTTTAACACAGTATGTTGATACCCAGCCACTGACCTAAGGTAGAGATACTGAGGGCAGGGACCATCATTTTTGGAAGGATGCAATTTCCCATAATATAAGTGTAAGAAGCTCTAACTTGCAAACAAACCAGGTCCAGACTGTAAGAAACTTTTGGTCTGAAATTTTACCTGCATAACGAATTATTACTCCAAATAAGACTGCTATTGTTCAAACTAAGATACAGTTTCTACAATGTTCACCAAATTCAGGTTAAGGAGCTAGAAATGTGATTCCATACAGTTATGAATTTTGGATCCATTTCATATTAGTATTCATACGTACAAAAAAACAAAAAAAAACTTTTAATTCATTTGAGATGACACCTAACTAATCAATCTAATGATCAGTATTCTCAAGCTTTGACATTATCAAATAGCATTTAAATATTAGCCAAAAATCAACTTGAAATGCGACTTAAAAAAAAAAATTAACTTCAGTATCGTTACTGATTTTCTACCATAGACCTCCTATATAGCTGTTGGTCCCCATACACCAATAATTAACTTAAACTTTTAAGCACTTATTTTGCAGAGAATAATTTATCTGGTAGTGCAAAGCAAATGCAATGCAAAAAATGGGCAAGTCACTATACAATTGAGACGCTGCATAGCAGTGTTTTAACACAGAAACCATCCAGCGTTTTATATGATAGAGATACAGTTCTGAGCCTTCATAACTGCTACGTAAAATTGGAACAATAAATTATTCCCTGTTACAGGTTTTATACAAACAAAACATTGCAATCCAGCATTGTCCAACATGTAGTGATACTTAAAAGTCACATTCAGCAATTACAATAAATGTTGAAAAGGCAATCTGTACCATTAACAGTCTACAAGCAATGTTAATAATTGGAATAAATAAACCTAATGTGACCATCATACCAGAACATCATATATTATAAACATGGTATAACCAAAACCGTAACACAAGGCTGGTTTTGTAAGCATGTTTATTGGTTGTTCCTTGGTAAATCCGAAATTCCTTTAAAAGTTGTAAAAAGAGTTTCAGCAATTGTTGTTGACAGGAATTAAATTTGAACTGGCATATTTTGCATTTAGATAATATAACTCCAAAGAAAGTTTCATGAAATGTTGTCAAAGTGAACCAATATAGAAACAGGGATGTTCTAGTTACAAAATGCTAATATCTGGTGTAAAGTAGCAGAAACTGCTCTGACCGAGCATGCTATCTGGTGTAAAGTAGTAAGTACTGCTTCGTACCATTTTTCAAACTCCCTCTCCCAATTTATGATGACAGCAACTGGCAGCACGATCAAAACAGATCGGACTTGCTGCATGTCAAATAACCCCGTCAGAAATGCCACCACTTGGATCGTCTTTCCCAATCTGAAATTTCAAAAAAAAATGACGGTATTGTCAACATTATATATGGAAGTTTGGTTATCATGCAGTACTATTGTTATATATCATTTTTCAGAATGATTCAGATATTTAGTCCTTTTTTATTATTAATTTCTAGTCTCTACTGCTGTCTTGAAAGCTCTTTATAAAAATATGACATATATTTCATTTTTTCCTCTCCTCATATGCTGCTGTATTCTGTCTCCAGCAGACTAAAACACTGTTACCATATCAACTTATCACACTCAGATGCCACCAGTTCCCTTAGGGACCAAATTAATGTTCTCACCCAACGCCATCATCTTCTAAGACATATTATATATTTGCTACCATTCGTCCCTCTCCTCATATGCTGCTGTATTCTATCTCCAGCAGACTAAAACACTGAATTATGATATCAACTTATCACACTCAGATGCCACCAGTTCCCTTAGGGACCTAATTACTGATCTCACCCAATGCCATCATCTTCTAAGACACCCTCACAGACTATAGTATTGACTATCGACCCGGTTGCCCAAATACTCTCATCCATTAGTTGCCTCCAATAATGCCATCAACCTTGCCCGGCCCTTATAATTACCCTGTCATCTCCTTAGATGTTGACCCTTATGAGCCTATCACCACAATGACACCCTGGTTATACCTCCCATAATATCGACCAATAAGCCCTGTCTTCGTCTGATTTCATCACCCCAAGATGCCACTATTGACACTTATATGTAATTTCATGCTAACATTACCTTACCTTACTTAAAGCTTATTAACCCCATCTCAAAAGATATTGCCACTATGAACCCCAACAGTACATCATCTGCTCAGATGCCACCTGATTCCCATACTGAACTTATCCCCTCCCCTCTCATCTATCCCCAATGATAGCATCAAGTTTGCCCCTATCCATGATCCAACTCATGTCATCTCCTACATGATAATGATCCTAACAACCACCCAATACAATCTCTGTGTCACCTTCCATTACACCATCAATTGTCCCCCTAGGTAGTTTAATACTCACCCCATGTCGTCTCCTAAATAGTATTGATCCTAATAACCACCCATCTTCCCCCCAGCACAATCTCTGTGTCACCTTCCATTACACCATCAATTGTTTCCCTAGATAGTTTCATACTCACCCCATGTCGTCTCCTAAATTATATTGATCCTAATTACCACCCATCTTCCCCCCAGCACAATCTCTATGTCACCTTCCATTACACCATCAATTGTCCCCATAGGTAGTTAAATACTCACCCCATGTCATCTCCTAAATGATATTGATCCTAACAACCACCCAACACAATCTCTGTGTCACCTTCCATTACACCATCAACTGTCCCTCTAGATAGTTTAATACTCACCCCATGTCGTCTCCTAAATGATATTGATTCTAATAACCACCCATCTTCCCCAGCACAATCTCTGTGTCACCTTCCATTACATCATCAATTGTCCCCATAGATAGTTTAATACTCACCCCATGTCCGCATGTCGTCTCCTACATGATATCAATCCTAATAACCACCCAACACAATCTCTGTGTCACCTTCCATTACACCATCAATTGTCCCCCTAGGTAGTTTAATACTCACCCCATGTCGTCTCCTAAATAGTATTGATCCTAATAACCACCCATCTTCCCCCAGCACAATCTCTGTGTCACCTTCCATTACACCATCAATTGTTCCCCTAGATAGTTTCATACTCACCCCATGTCGTCTCCTAAATTATATTGATCCTAATAACCACCCATCTTCCCCCCAGCACAATCTCTATGTCACCTTCCATTACACCATCAATTGTCCCCATAGGTAGTTAAATACTCACCCCATGTCATCTCCTAAATGATATTGATCCTAACAACCACCCAACACAATCTCTGTGTCACCTTCCATTACACCATCAACTGTCCCTCTAGATAGTTTCATACTCACCCCATGTCGTCTCCTAAATGATATTGATTCTAATAACCACCCATCTTCCCCAGCACAATCTCTGTGTCACCTTCCATTACATCATCAATTGTCCCCTAGATAGTTTAATACTCACCCCATGTCCGCATGTCGTCTCCTACATGATATCGATCCTAATAACCACCCAACACAATCTCTGTGTCACCTTCCATTACACTATCAATTGTCCCCCTAGATAGTTAAATACTCACCCCATGTCGTCTCCTAAATGATATTGATCCTAATAACCACCCATCTTCCCAACACCATCTCTGTGTCACCTTCCATTACACCATCAATTGTCCCCCTAGATAGTTTAATACTTACCCCATGTCGTCACCTAAGATGCCACCTTTCCCCTTCCGGTGGAGTCGCCAGAACCACAGCAGACACTCCCTCTGGTAGGGATACAGTTTCTCATGCACCTCCCTCATGAGGTGGAATCCTTTACCCACATGTACCAATCCGTTGTCTTCTTCCTCCGAGTCGGAGTTGTCGGCTAGAAAAGCCTAAAAAGACGAGATGACCCATCATCGTTAATCCGGGGCTCTAATTGAGGATCAAGAGGGGTACTCACTGCTCAGGCAACTTTCTCAGGGCAGATGTATTAAAAATTCATTTGGATTTCCATTGAAATGGCAGGGTACCCACATCCATTCTTCAGCTAACTTCAGAAGGAAAAGTTTTCAAAAAATTTCTCAGGGCAACAAGGTATTTTTTGCTTCTTCATCAAGGTATTTTTTTCTTTTTCATCATGAGAGGAACAAGAATGGAAAACCAGAAATGAGAGCAATCTGGAGAGATTCATGCAATCGTTCATATTATAATCATACTGTTTGCTTTTCATACACATTCCTTGCAGCTGCTTAATAGCTCTTTGTTCTGGCAAAGATAATCCTTGAAGTTTTGGACAATTTCTAAGCCCTTAGTTTTGATGATGTAAGTTTAATAACCCAGTTTGTTATGAGAGCAACTATGGCAACTTGCATAAACGGGCACGGATTTTTATCATCAATAAGTTTGAGAAACAGTAGCAGAGCCTGAATGATTCATTGAGTATGATTAAAAGGATTTCCTTGTGTTGGAAGGGGGAGAGGGCATTAAACGGCATTCTACTCTTCAAATGATATTCCTAACCTTGACTTTTTCAATCCTCTTCAGGACTTTATCTGTCTTTTGGATCGCAGCTGCCTTGACTAAATATTCAAGTGATTCTTTAGGCCGGCCAGCTTCTGCTGCATCTCTGGCTTTCTTCATAAATCGGTTGTAATGCAGTAACTTTCCAGGCGACACATCACCGATGTGCTGGACATTCTCTATAGCTGCAGAGATCATGTGTCAAGCCGAGGTAAAGTAAAATTGTGAAATGACGAAAAGAAAGTAGATCTATACTTGGATAAAAAGTTAGTCACATCACCAAATGATCTGTAACAAACTGTATCTCAACCAAGGATCCATAAAAAAGTCCAAATTTTTGATGGCAAAATCTCATTCCTCAATTTATACATATCTTTAAAGCCTTCAGTTTTCAGAGAACTTTATTTCATGTAAGTTACGGTACGTCTTCATGCTACGATGAATATCAATTGAAAGGGCCATTGAACTTCATTGTTACTTATCGTGTATGAAACAACATTAATTGTTTGATCCTTCCCACTCCATTCCCCCTCCCCTCCCCCTTTACCCCACTAATCATTCAAAGGGCTCTCATGGTCAAACTCAATCAACACATTCACTATACATTCCCTTTGTAAGTTAATGTCAGTTACTTACTACACAAACCAATTAACAAAGTTATTTACGGAATACGTTATTTTACTAAGCGAGAGTCCATTCACCTCTGAAGCTTAATTATGAAATCTCTACAAACTTGTGCTGTGTGTAAACTATTCTTAGAACATACCTTTTCATTGCTGGATTATATTCAATGGAATACAGTTCCTTCAATTATTATGCAACAAATGAACTTAGTAAGTATCATTCTTAAGACTTACCCTTGAGCGGCTGATGGTGTTGATCCATCTTCTTTTATCTCACTCTTTTGGGAATCTTAGCTCTGTAGGCCAACATAAACAAAATTAATGTCATGAAAAGATATAAAACATGTTGGTGAATTTCTATGATTTCAGTAAAGAATGATTTTGAGGCAGAATTTTTTTTTTAAATATACATAGACTAGCCTAATTAGATTGGCAAAGAAGTTGAGGAAATGCTTTGTGTTGAACTAATCCTAACTGAATCATGGTTCTTTAAAACCAGGACTAAAAAAAAACCATGGCCTAGGCTAGCCTAACTTGCCCAGGTCCTACTTTTGAAGAATATATGTTATCGAGCAGGCAAACGTGTAAAAATTGGTAATTATATGTCGTATCTACGTTGGTTAGGCTGATATGAGCCCTTAATGTAAATATACGTTTATAAGCCAACGTACTGGACGCCTGAGTAGTCATTTATAGAAGAAAGTGTCACATTAGGCTTAGGCTACAGTAGGAATCGGATAGTAAGTATATACTACAAAACCTAGGCTACGGCCTAGCCTAAGTGTAAGTGAGTGAAACTAAAAAACCATGCATGGCCTATTCAATGTTGAGGCTTTTAACAATTACAAATCGCTGCTTCTCGGAGAATTGCTCATTTCCGCGACTTAAGAATGGACAAAATGCACATCTCTCTCTACTGAGCATTTCTTACTGTATAAAGGGCATCAAACCAATTGACAAGTGTTGCAGCCCGAGTCTCTGAGTCCAAACGTCATGATTTGAAAATTAAAATCCCCGCTGAAACCACCTTGAAGATAGCGAACATATTACTACACGTACAAGTGACCGTTTCGGAGAACAAGGATTGTGTACAACGACACACTTGAAGGCATGCAGTATGTTGTCGAGCAATGTCCGAACGAAAACCCTCAAATTATATGTTCCATTGTCCAACGCTTTCTCTCCCTCTCATTTCTCTCTCATGTCATGAAATTTCTCTGTTATAATATTTGTATTATAGGCAAATCTACTTTCTACGACTTGGGTACCATGAAGCAAATCGGTCCATACACTAACTGCAGTAAAATTGATGTGTGCCTATAGTACTGCATAGCTACCGTACTCTTGATACCCTGAAGCACGTCGGTCGGTAAACAAAAATGTTATTGAAAAAGTTTGAAATTATATAGCGCACCATTTTGCATCTAAGCCCCTTCAACGATACAATATTTCCTCAAAGGGGAGGACTCTATAATTCACAAGAAGGACGTCAGCAAAATGTGCTCTTTATAAACTTAGAATTTTCGATAACAGAGAGTGGGCCAAAATTGTATCATAAAAAGTTATAACATCAAGAAAACTTCAAAACTTAAATTCCCTTTCTAAAATGCTAACAAATATGCAGCTTAACCCACAATTAAGATTGCCAGATCACAGTTCCCGGTTTCACATTCTAATCGTTTTAGCCTTAAAAGTTAAAAGACATATAACATATTGGAAGATATTGTCGTAGGCCCTAATTAAGTAACATCTCTACAGGATTGCTTTGTAGTAAACTCCAGCGACGTAGCCAGGAATTTGAAAGGGGGGGGGGGGGAGCACTTTTTGCGATTGATATGGATTTTCAAAGTTGTAGGCACGACTATCTGAGCGGAGCGCCACCATCGGTTGGCGCGGAGCGTACAAGAAAATTTTTGGTTTTACAAACCCCCCAGATGGCCGGAAACGGCCCTTCCCGAATGTTCATTCTGGTTCCCTGGCCTCTTGCTAACTTGAGACACCTCATTCAATATCACTTTTAAACCCCAAAAACAAACGAGTTAAAATAGTACGTAATTCAATAATACATAATGTATTAAAATTAGCAAGGTACACAAGGGCGGCGGAAGCACTTTTAATCTGGGGGGGGGGGGGCACCGACGTCAAAGGGCACTTTGCAGAAATTCGATTGGACTGATGCAGCCTGATATTTAGTACCCTTTATAAATCTTATTGTATTATCTTATTTGCGTATACACATCACTCCATCAACGCCCCCCCCCCCCCCCCCGTCTCAGTAGTCTTACTTTTCAACTTCTGATACTTGTAGATACAAAGATAGGCCAGAAATGTTTTTGCTACAACCATAGCCAGTAATTGTCTATGATACAACTGTAGCTAGTACTGTAAATGTTTATCGAAAAGGCTGTTTTGGAACTTGGAACGCCGATCGTGACAAAAACAGGCAACAAAGTGCTGCAGCTCTATACATATAAAGTCTGTTAATCAACGATAGGCTTATTTGACTGTGGAATGTTCTCAACTGAAATTTTATCTGCGTAAACGGGTTCTTAAGTAGATGTTAAAAAACTGACAAGATCGTATCCTAGTCTTTTTCGGCGGGTAGAGTATTGAATGAAACGGCACGCGAATGAATGACAACCTAGATGACAGAAGAATAGGTCACCTAATTTAGCCATAATCTTGCTACGTTCATTTCAATAGTTTTTCCTGTTTAGGCTCTTAAACTCGTCCAGCAAGCTTATGGATTTGAATTATGGGTGTTTTAATAAAAAAGATAACTTGGCCAAAAAAAGTGTAGGCCCGGGCCTACAGTGCTACATACTGGCTACGCCCTGATAGTTCTAAATTAGGATTAGATCTCTTACTGAAATATCGCTGACCTAATAAGGTGATCAAGAGTACAAGTTTTATGTAGAAAAAGGGCACATTTTTAACCTGAGGAAAAGTGGGGGCACTTGCCCCCTGTGCCCCCCGGTTCCGCCGCCCTTGAAGGTACATGTACAGAGTAGTCTTACTTTTCAACTTCTGATACTTGTAGATACAAAGATAGTCCAGAAATGTCTTTGATACAACTGTATAGCTAGTAAATGTTTAAGTTAGCCTAATAAGAGAAGGCGAGAGCTATCCGACGATTGCCATCTGATGCAAATTTCTCAAGTGTGTTCTCAACTGAAAATATTATGTGCGTAAACGGGTTCTTAACTACATGTTAAAAAACTGACAAGATCGGATCCTATAGTCTTTTTCGGCGGGTAGAGTGTTGAATGAAACTGTCGTGCTACATACTGGTTACGCCCTGATCATATGATATCATTATCAGCAGATTTTGTTTCCTGTTTAAATTCTTTTACAAATTCTTTTACATAATATATCAGAAAGACAAACATAGTGCTCTTTTACAAGTTTTCCAGTAGGATGATTCTTGTTTATTGTCCAATGTCTGGACTTTGATACATTTGACGAACTTAACTGATGGACAATATAAACTTTCATATTTTGTAATACAGCCAGATATGCAGTGGCCTAAAAACAAATATCGTTATCGCAGTGTATTAGCAGTGTAATAATTATTTATAGGAAGTGCGTATCACGTACGATTGCTAGCTTAGTTTCATAACATGCTGTTCGTGCAACAACTTAGGACGACTCATTGAACGAACGTTGTCGACGTTGTTGTGCATACAGTTCGTGACATTCCATAGAGTGCGGAATTAGGTAGGCAATATGTATTTTATTACGCAGTGGCCAACTGTAGGCTTGTAATTGGCTATATAAGCTAAATTTAGCTAATTGCATGTGCCAAACTAAGTAAGTAGTTGAATCAGTAGGCGTGAATATTACTACGATTACAATCCAGTTAACGGAGCTGACGAGTATTCAAGATCAAAAGAGCACTGACAAAATACCATGCTAAAAAAACGACAGTTTAAAAAAAAAAATTGACACTGAAAGGGGGGGAGCGGTCGCTCCCCCTGCTCCCCCCCTGGCTACGTCCCTGGTAAACTCCAACTCTATGGTGCGCCTATATAGGTCTATAGTGTGCCGTAAATCCTGAAATCGACATATCGCGAATTAAATTGCCATATGTAAATTTCCCGTGTTCTAGTTGGAGAAATCGACGCCTAGTGTGCCAGAAGTCCTGAAAACGACATATACCGAATTAAATTGACATATGTCGGTTTCTCGTGCTCTCATTGGACGACCAGTGTCACATGTTGTTTTCTAGCGCTCTGCTTGGACAAAAAATCACACTCTGAACATTGTTTTGAAATAAACGACAAGAAAGCAACTATACTGATTTATTATTTATTTATTTATTTAACAATAAAGGGTTAACTCAGCTTGCGTAAAGCTAATCTCCCCCGAGGCCCTGAAATACAAAAGCAAAAGTAGAATAAAAATACTCAGACATTCCCTTCTGAGGGAACACATTTATCAAACATGTTTGTCATCTGCTTAAGTGCTTAACCATTATAGGGCACAACGACTAATTGAACAAAGAACTACAGTAGCGATAGGCATATAGTACTACTACCATATCTTTATGTTTTCACATTGTCCATTCATTAAGATTACATATATGACTTATTTACTTTTACTTTTTATTGTGTCCTTTGAAAAAAAGGAATTAAAAAAAAAACAGCTTGCCGACAATGTGAGCAAGCAGTATAGGCGAGGTGCCGTACAACTTTTTGCCCCTCACCGACCAACCCCTGACACAAACTTTCATCCAGATCGGATTAAAACCATGGAAGAAGAATTAGCTTTTGTAAAGAAGTTCATCTTCGGACCTGCCGTTGATCCCAAATGACGATCTATAGCAGGGTTGTCCAACCCACGGCCCGCGGGCCACAGTCCGGCCCGCCGCAGGGTTGCGTCCGGCCCGCCAGAGATGCTCTACGGTGCGAAATTTTAGTGAGCAGATTTATTGATAACAATTTGAAGCTATTTAATCAATCATTCGAACCTAATTCTGGGTCCAAAAAACTGCTTACAGGTCAGTTTGTGTGACACTCTCTTAGCGGAGGGGGGGGGGGGGCGGTTGAACTTTATTCATCTGTTCTATCAGGAAGGAAAATAAATCAGTGCGCTCCGCGCGCAGTGCTCACATTTTGTTGCCTTGGGCTTCGGGCAAAAAAATCGAGCGTAGGGTTCATGCGGCCCCCTCCTTCATCATAATCATTCCATGTGGCCCTCCTCTGCAAAAGGTTGGACAACCCTGATCTATAGGCTATAAATTTGTGTGTGTGTACAAATTAATTCAATATTCAATACATAGAAAACAGGCGAACCCGGCGATCCAGCGGCGTTGCTTACAACCTTTGAGTCAGTCGGCAGTAAGTCCTCAGTCATTAAAAGACGATTTGAGGTATAATTTTAGGTTTGATATATCACCGTAGGAGGCGGTGGGGCGGGGGGTGCGGGTGGGGGGGGTTATACAGCCCCCAACCAAATATTTTTGTGAAAATTCGGGCAATATGCTGAGAATTTTTCGGGCATCTACTGGAAGAAAAATAAATTGCAATGTGTTTTCCAATGGTTAAACTTATATTATTAATATCATTATTATTGTAACGACCTCCCAAAAATTCTAACCAATATGGAAGGGTAATAACACGGCAAAGTGCTGTATGTTATTCGCATGCGATGTAATAACCGATGCATGCCTTTATGATATGAACATTAACATGTTGAACGCGCGCGGAGTGCGCCAAAAATTTGGGTTGTATTTTTCGGGCAAGTCGTTACAGCCCCCCCCCCCCCCCCATCATATTGGGCTCCTACGCCTATGTATATCACAGTTCAATACATTTGAAAGATATCCACCTATAACATTTAATTCCTACAACTCAGCTCGGTTCTTTAAAGCTATATATTGATGCTGACGTCAGCTCCACAGAGCAGATTTATATTGTATAGTTAATCCATTGTTTTATCAATAATAATAATAGCTCATCAGAAACGTTTAGCTGAAGGCAACAGAGCACCATTATGTGCCATTAAACACCATTTGTCCTTGACCAAATTGTATTGTTTTGTAAACATGTAATCGGAGGCCGTAAAAGTATTAGACCCCCCTATATTTTTTCCTATTGAGTATTGTGTTGCATCTGATGAACTGATGTAACGGAACTATTTATTGGGACTTATAGTTATCCACCTAGTTTTAATTGATGAACTTGAGATGTGTATGCCTGAAGGTTTATTTCTCCAAAACTAAGAGTGGTATAGAAACGTAACACGGGACTGAGAGCAGTGTATCCTTTAATTATATTTCCAACATATCAAGTTTAGTTTTGTGCGTAAAGGTATTTAACACAGGCATACTCCATGTTATTACCCCATTGATTTACACACTAAATCGTCAAAGTAGGCTAATGCGTTCTCGAACTCCTTGTAGAATGTTCTCACTAGCTAAACCCTACCTATGATTGCACAGGTGACAAATTGGCGATCCGTGCAGCACCATCAGTTTTCCGTATATCATGACCATGAATATGTTGTTCGCTATGGTGTTTTCGTCACTGGTAAACAAACCTCTTCACAGTATTGTAAACAATTTTCGTACGCTGTTCCTGGGAGGCCTAAAGTGGTCTAAAATTAAATCAATGTACATGTGTATACTCTGACCATGGAGGTAAAAACCTCCATGCTCTGACATCCAAGCCACAAAAACAAAACATCTTGTTTGACTGACATCAGTGGTGCCGGAGCGTCCATACAGTCAGCTTTTTACCACTTTTTACTTATTCGCGATTATTGACTTTTTTAATGCGCTCTCATCTATACCGGCCTATTGACATTTGTCACATTTTGTTCGCGATGACACCTATATATTCTTCGTTTATCTGCAAATTAGCAATTAGGCCAGGAAAGGGTCAACCTTTAGTGGCGCTCCGCTTAAATAGTGTCGAAAGCACCCCTACATACAATTCTCGCCCCCCCCCTACCCCGACCAATACCCCTAGCTCCGCCACTGGCTGATATCAGATGAAAACAGATGTTCCCTGATGCTTATCTTCACTTTTCAGGTGGATTGATGTAGACTATACATGGAGTATGTATGTCGCTTATTGGAATGTCAAAGGCATTAAATTTGCTGATATATATGTTACGCGAAGTCAATGGGACAATAAAATATGTATTTAATTGCTTGGATTGATAAACAAATGGTTCTGAGTTAGCTTGTTTGCCAGGCTGCACCGTGATTGTGTTATACATTTACTGGCCTGCAAGTGATAACAACGAGTAGACTCCTACCTGCACACACAACGTTTAGGTATTAGGTGAACGTGGACGATTGTTTTAACAGATAGATGCTCCCTCGATATCACATTCACTGTGAGCACTGTGTATACATTTATATAAGTCATCCAGTTCAACGAGTCTAACTAAAACTCATTCACTGTTGGGAGACTACATTGGCCGTATAGAGTGTTTTTGTTCTATGTTATAGTTCCATTGGACAAGTGCTCATCAGTGGCAATTACATTGTTGGAAGAATTGCGTGTGTGATTGTCGTTGATTGTGTTTTACAGTAGCTGAAGGCGGAAAGGTACACTAAGGTTAGTATAATCGAGAGGGAACTGTTATACCGGTTTACAACTCCCTAATTGTATAACCATAAGGGGTGTTACTAAAACCATGGAGCTATAAACAGAAACGAATGACAATTGCGTTACACATAACGAATGACAATATGTTGTACACACTAAAAAATTGCGTTGACTAAAACGAATGACATTGAATGACAGCACAGACATTTGCTTCAACCGGATATCACAGTTCAGACTTCGTGGGTATATAAAAGCCACGCAAACCGAGTGGACGCGAAGTGCGATGATTACAGATCTAGTTAAGTACGGACAAGATACAAACACACCTTATAGTAAGCGAAATTGTAAGTCTGATTTTAAAAAGTAAATTTAACGTCATTTAGACACTAACAATCCTATAATCTTGAAACTGCTAAAATTTTCAGGAAGAGTCCTTATATTTCTATAAAAAAGTGATTTTTTTTTTAGGTGGGGGGGGGGTACAAAAGGGACTGGGAAAAGGAGAAAATTTGCGTCAGTTATGGAGCTACTCTGTAACAGTGGCGTAGGGAAGGGGGCAAGGGGGGCGCGCCCCTGGCGGAAATTTTCCCCAAAAAATCGGAAAATTGGGGTCAAAATCTCAAAAATCCGAGTTGACATTTTGCGCAGAAAACCAATAACCGCATTTACTCCACTCCGTTAATCATTATATCTCTTCTCACCACCGTCCTTCGTTGTCATTCGCTGTCATTCGCTGTCATTTGGTGTCATTCGCGAATGATAATTAACCCTGTACAAAGTCAATTGTCATTCGGTCATTCGCTGTCATTCGTTTTAGTTTGTCCATGGAGGTAAAAAAAACTGTTTTTACCTCCATGGTTTGTCCTACCATAAGCCAGTGGTAGCTTCCTAGTATTGGTATCAATGTATTTCCTATAGCCTGCGTTAACACCGCCGGTTTTCCTTTACACGTTTATATGCACACATCTGCGTTTGGAAGTTATCCACCTGGAATCCACAAACTGGTCCAACCAGCAATTATTATGATTTTAGTATGAAATCATATTGTTGGTCCTGTCACATACTGAGACTATAGTGCTCATGGGAACTAAGTTGGGAACTGTAGCCTAATCCGTAGGACTATTACGAATAGGAAATTCAGTCGAAATTAGTCACAGTTCCACATATTCCTGTCGGAATCTGGGGTGGTCAGTGTTGGGTGGGGTAAGGACAGAGGGATACAAGGGGTGAGACGTCAGAAAATAGGAAATGGTTACGCCTGCAATATACCTACAAGTTATAGAAAAGAGACTTTAGGGAGATAATGTAATTTATCTCTGACTCAGGCGTTTTAACTTATCAGTTAGGCTTAGGCCTATATGAAACTATAATATGAGATAGCGATGATACAGGTTCGTTCGTAAATAGGCCTAATGAATACCTAACTAAATTACTCGAAGACTTCTATTTTCCGTTTCAGCTGATTAAATATTCTATATTCGAGAAGCTTTAGCCTATTCACTTGCAACACTTGAAGACTCCATTATGTATGACTGTATTGTTGTAGGAGCTGGTATCATAGGCGCATGCGCAGCTTATGACCTGGTCAAGAAAGGGAAAAAGATACTTGTGATCGATCAGGTAAGTTCCGTAACAAATCGAAGAATATTACAAGGATTCGAGTTAAAAGGAAAGACTTTCGAAAGGATCATATAGTTAAAATGAGTAACTTTCCTAGGCCAAAAATACCGCGGTCAAGAAAAAACAACCTTGGAGGGGGGTGGGGTGGTTATCCTGTCCATCTTCCAACAATGTTTCCTTCTGCGCAGATGCAATGGAAGTTTTATCTAAGCCCCACCCCACTTTCACCCCACCCTCACCCACCCTCACCCACCTTACCCCACTTTATTTAATAGGCCTACTTGATGAGAGAAACGTTTACCAATATTATTAATCACATGCTTACTTCTTTCGCTATATATGTATTTCATTTCTTTCATCTTTTACTTTTTTCTTCTGTTTTTGTGTGTGTAAGTTTCCTCTTCCACATTCTCGTGGTAGCTCACATGGCCCTATCAGGACACTGTCGCTTACCCACAGAAATCCAACGTTTGAAAGGATGGGGCTTGACTCCTTCTCAATGTGGAAGCATTTAGAAGAAGAATCAAACACGAAATTACTAAGGTAACAGAAAAGGCGGTTTCATGAATCTGCTGCACCCATGCGTTATATAGTCGTTCACAAAACTAGATTTACACCTAATGCTAAAGATTGTTGTAAGTAAGTGACGCAAAATATGCCCACTTCAATTGTGTTTTGAACTCACCTTGATGTTTGGTTTGTTTACATCTATTCTTCTACTGTAATTGTTTCGCGTGTGCAAACAGAGTGTTCATACTCTAGCTCTCAATCTAATCCTAACCTTTGATTGTGTAAATACTACATGATTAAGTATAAGAAAGGTTATCCATTCAGGTCAGAAGGATGGCCTACTTTAGAGGGTTATGTATGTATGTATGTATATGTGATCTTCCCGCAAGCAGGAACTCGAGAAAGAAGCCATGGAGGCTTGTAGACTCGCAAGCTGACCGAAGCCAATCTCTCGGCACACATCCATTTAACGTCCATGTCAGGAAGTTGTTATTGAACAACACCCTTGCCAGACGACACACATTGCTGTCGGCGGGGAATCGAACCGGGGATCTCATGACTGGGAGACGCCGGCGTTAACCAGGCTATACACTCCGCCTTTAAACCTCCGTTATACCTCCGTTACAATTAAGCATTTCTTTCTAACTAAATTTGACATCTGAATTTGAAAAAAGGGCATCATCTTCATAACCCTAATTAGCTATCTGTAATCAGTATACTTTGTAACACTTCTTAAGTATATTATGGAACGTGTTTACAAGCAGTGCAGTGATGATGTAGCAAGAGGTTCGACATACATGGTGAACCGACGGTGTCTTTACTGTGTATATAAATTCGGCCCTTAGTTATGATATAGACTATAACTAAACCATGCCGCGTTGAAACCTTACCCTACACCCTATTGTTTGAATTTAAGCTATACATGAGGAAGATGTATGCAGCTATGGGGCGACGGTCCGAAAACGGTGGGGCGCGACTCGAAAGGGGGTTGTGGGAAGTTATCGGTGGGTCGCGAGTTATTGCCATACGTCGAAAAATATGTAAGTCTATTTTTCGGAGCTTACAGGCGGAGGTAGGTTTCAAGTTATTTTTACATAGTCCAATCTAAAATTCATGCATTCTGAGTATCGCTTCTGAGATGTGGGGATCAGGTGGGGATCAGGTGGGAATCAGGTGGGTATCAGGTGGGTATCAGGTGGGAATCAGGTGGGAATCAGGTGGGTCGTGGCTCATTCCTCATGGAAGATCCTGGGTCATGGACCGTTGCTATACATATATGGGGGAAATGAGGGCTTCAGTGGCGTGTGAAATATTACAATTATTGGACCACGTTAGAATTACACTGATCGTGAATGTTTTCTTTTATGTTGAATTGATTTGATTTGATTTTGATTTGATTTATTTGATTTTCCACTGGATATATACATGTGGAGGGAAGTCCTCTAAAAAGCCAATTCAGGCTTAACAAGGTAAAGGACTCCCAGAAAGAAAGAAAGAAAGAAAGGGGGGAAAAAAAGAAAAAAAAACATATATACATAAATGAAAATGTAACTAGTGTCTTAATAAAGAATAATTAATAACATACAATATAAACGATGTATCAATACTGAGAAATTACTTCTTTTTTTAGTGCTTTTCTAAATGTTTCTTTAGATGGTTTAGATTTTATACTAGCAGTTAGATCATTCCATGTCCTCATAGCACGATTCTTTAAACTTAACGTACCAAATGTTGTATTACATAAGTTGTGGTGTGCTTGACCGGCACTTCTAGTGCGGTGACTATGTATGGCGCTGTTAATAGTAAATAAGTCATAAAAGGCTGCAGGAAGTAAGCCATTCCAAGCCTTGTAAAAGAATGTGGCTACATTCAGCCTAACAATATCGTTAAATTTTAATAAGTTGAGCAATTTGAAAAGTGAGCTGGTGTGTTCACGATATTCAGAATGAGTTATGTGACGAATGACTTTCTTTTGTAGGATTTCAAGAGGGTGAAGATAAACATTATGGGTGCCAGACCAGATTATAGAGCAATATGAAAAATGGGGGAACACTAATGTTTGGTAAAGCATTCTAAGAATATTCTGAGGAAAATAGTGTTTCAACTTAGAAATGATACCAACAGTTTTCGCCACAGTGTTTGCAATATTTGATATATGTTCACACCAAGTAAGTTTACTATCAATATAAACTCCGAGAAACTTTATGCTATGTACATGCTTGATAGGCTTACCATCCATTAAAATGTCTTTTTTCCAAGAAAAAGATTTGCTTTTATTGAACACAATGTAGCTGGTTTTATCAAGATTAAGTGAAAGCTTATTAGTTGCAAACCAGTCGTTAAATTGATTCAACTCCATGGATACTATGTCATGTAAAGTATTCAAGTTATTGGATTCGAAAAATATACTAGTGTCATCTGCAAATAAAATAGTTTTTGCAATATTAGAGATATGACAGATGTCATTGATATATATAATGAAAAGAAGTGGTCCTAATATTGAACCTTGAGGAACACCACAGCGGATTTCAGCATAGTCAGACATGGTCTTCTTATACGAAGTATACTGTAAACGTTTTGATAAGTAGCTGTCCATACAGTTAAGGGTTGGTCCTCTAATACCGTAGAATGATAACTTGTTTAGCAGAATACGATGGTCAATGGTATCAAATGCTTTTGATAGATCTAAGAATATTCCAATACATGTTTTCTTCTCATCAAGGCTATCGTATAATTTATCAATGGCATCTGCCAGGGCAAGCTCAGTTGAGTGACCAGGGCGGAATCCATATTGTTCCTTGCAAAGTATGTCATTAGCATCTAGAAAATTTATTATTCTGTTGGACATGAGACGTTCGAGAATTTTGGAAAAGCATGATAGAATAGAGATTGGTCGGTAGTTCTCGTAGATATTGGATTCTCCTTTCTTAAAAATGGGTAAGACCTTAGCAATCTTCAGCTTGTCTGGGAATACCCCAGTGGTGAACGATATGTTACAGATATGAGTAAGAGGGGTGACAATGAAAGGTAATACCTGCTTAACAATATCTGGCTTGAAATCATCATACCCAGCTGCCTTCTTTGGCTTTAAGCAATGATTCGCAACACGTAAGAGTTCCTCCTCCCTGACAGGGTAGGTGAAAATAGAGTTTCTCGTACTATTATTGCTATACATATGGTTGTTTGATTTTGCAGTATGACTGATTTTGCTGGCAAGTGAGGGTCCAAGGTTAATGAAGAAATCGTTAAAACCGTTTGCAATGTCTTGATCGTCGCTGGTTTCGTGATCGCCGTCTTTGAAAACAGATGGGTACGATGATTTCTTACGGTCTTTCTTAAGAACCTCATTGATTATTGTTTTCTATCTTTTTTGAATTGTTTTCTATCTTTTTAGGAAAACCGGTACTATTTACATAGATAAGTATCCATTCAGCGATATCGAAGCACGTGAACAATCTGCTATTAGAAATGGATTGAATTATGCTATGTTGAGTAGTTCTCAAGTCAGACAGATCTTCCCAGGATTAATTGAAATCCCAGAAGGTCAAAGGGGATACTATGAAAAGGATACACAAACGCTGAAAGCAGATAAAGCTATGGCTTGCCTGCATGTAAGTAAAAGTTTAAGATCGCTATCAAATATGCTCTAATGAATCATAAGCGCTCATCTGACCACATTAAAGTTGTTGTCTTTATATACCACTTTTTGTCTCCACGCTCAACTTTTGTCCCCTAAAGTGGGTAACTATAAAAATCAAGTGGATTTAGTATTTTTACATCTGGAGTGCAGTAACTTTAAAACAGAAACCAACTTCATGGAGCGATCTTGATCTAACTCAAAGTAACTATAGAGGAAGCTTTACCGATATGCAGCTCCCAGGGCAGCTGGAAGACATGTTCTTTTCAGTTTGCTGCACGAAGCAAAATCGTCATCGCTGCTTAAGTTTAGAAGAAAACTCAGGCTAGAAACACATGTAGTTGATAATGGTTTAGTTAAACGATCACTTGGGTTGTGTCAAATTAATCTTCCGTAGATAATTAAGGGAAGGACAATTGCCAAGTTTATTTTACCAGTCTATAAAGGCCTTAAACAAACATCAACTTTTTTTCCAAAAAGGATGAATGCCCGCTATTTTGAGATTCACCCTCAGACTACACCCTTAGTGTGCTTTCACAGTATTGAATTTCGGCTTGATGTTGTCATGTCGCCCTAGTTCGATTAGTTACAAAGGATGGGGGTGGGGATGGGGCGGGGAGTGACTAGCGTAATAAATATAAACTCATATGTCCATGTACGCCCATAGGCCACCCAATGACCCAATAAACTGGACAAGCCCCTTCTTTTCATTTAGTGTCATCTCTATTTTTCACTTTTCCTTTGTACAGGAACAAATAAAGGTACACGGGGGTACATTCCACGATGAGGAGAAAGTAGAAGCGGTTATACCAGGAAGTACTGTAACCATCCGAACAAACAAAGGGACATACACCAGTCGATCTCTAATATTAGCCCCAGGGAGTTGGGCATCTCAACTTCTGCAGCCCCTTGGCGTGAATCCGCCCATTCGTGTGAGTTTGTATTTTACATATTCTGTGCCAGCCATAAAAAAAACTGTAGCTTTCATATAGAATAGCATGGAAGATGTGGATGTGAAACCTTAAAGATCTGCTTTATTGGCTCCAATTATAGCACGCTATAGCTAGGAAAGTTTTTGGATTACGTAATCGACCTGCCACGGTCGTAAATCCACCTCAGGCTCCACAATTAGCCTGCATAGCTTCTTAACGCCATCAGGCTCTTTGTGTTAACACTGTGTGGAATTATGTTCATGTCCACAGTGTAGTTAATCATACAGCGTTCACACAATGACCCTCACACAAGAAAAAATATGTGGCAGACGTTGCAGACTAATTGGTAAAAAGAGATCATTTTACGACCAAGGCAGGTCGATTACATAATCTCAAGAAACTTTTCCTTGCTAGCGTGCTATAGTTGGGGTATATATAGCAGATCTTTAAGTTGGTAATACTTTGCTGAAAGTAAATGTCCAATTTACATAGGTTGAATGCACGCTGGGTCATTAGACACACGCTACGTGCGTGCTGGAAAATTACACTAAAGACATTGTATATAAGATATATAATGTAAAGCCCTTTCCTCTCTCTCTATCCGTTTTTCAGTGGTTTACAAGAAAGCCATACAACATAAGGTTGCGATCTATATTTAGGAATGATATAATTGTCCTCATCATGATTGGACTGAGAAAGTTATCAAAAGCCGCGTTCATGCTCCTGTGTGGTGCGATACTTGCAAACCATGCCAGTGTATAAACCGCCGTTGTTCCTTTCCATCATCTTGGGTTTGGTCTCACTTGAGCCATTTTTAGACTGCCTATTCCACTAACTATTACTGTCAGCTTAGAAACCAAAATCTGTTGTTTCTTCTAAATATTGGAAAGTTGGATAGGTTTATAATGATAACAAATACAGTGAAGCTTAGGTGGAGTTTGTATATCCCGATACAGGGCATGTCTCAGCTTATTTGATTTTTAAATCGGAATAGAAACTTGAAAACCATGTTGTCTATACCATATGTTAGACTACATATATATTTGTAATATTGAAGATAATATACACATACATATAAATAAAAATAAAGATATACTCTGCATGTAAGCGTTATGAGAAATGTCAATGGAAAAAAACAAATTCCAGGTATTTAATTAAAGCAACTGTAAATTATTTTTTGACACAGATAAGCAGAGCTACTGTTTGCTACTGGAAGGAACCCACTCCTGGCTTAACTAAAGACGACCCGGTTATACTAGACAGGGGAGTAGATCGGCCGAAAGGACTGAAGGAAGTTTTCTTCGGTTATGCTTTCCCAAGCGATGAATATCCGGGATTGAGAAAAGTGATTGATTTTGCTTTTGTTTCACAACTTCAAGAAAATAAAAGGTTTAATAACTTGGACCTGACTGATCCCAAAGGGATATGTTGCAGTGTACGTAGATGTACATATATTGATGTACATAGATGTACGTATATGTACGTAGATATGTACGTAGATGTACGATGTACGTAGATGTACATAGATGTATGTAGATGTACGTAGGTATACGTAGATGTACATAGCTGTACATAGATAAACATAGATGTACGTAGATGTACATATAGATGTTTATAGATGAACATAGATTTAGATTGAGACTAATCACTGTCCATTACCACAACCGATGGGATATGGTGTCTAAGCTAAATATAAACCTAAAGGATATTCTATAACTGAATTCCGAGACTGGTGATGTGTAGGTGATGTGTACTTCCCTGTGGTTCGTCATACTACCTAACCATTTTGAAGTTTGTCAGTCTTTTTTACATTTACATTTAAAATCTGGATATTACATCAAGACTAAGTAATGGTTGGGTAAATGTCTTTATTCACGTTTTCATAGCCTGTTACTTTATCAGAGTAGCCCGTAATAGAATACTGTTTTATGTACCAGACATTCTTTGCTGTCATCCTACGGAACTGCAATGAAATTATGTAAGTAATGGTCAAGTTCTGACAGTGTTTGAAAGGAAACAAACCTTTAAGGCAAAGTGCCCCCTCTTGAATATTTTTGTACCATTTATCAATAATGTAGATCTATGTGTTATGATTGTCGTTGACAGATCGGAGTGCATTATGGGACACTAACCAATCCTGATGTGCGAGATGCTTGTCCAGACGACAAAGAATTTCTAGAAATTCTCGCTGACTATGTTAAGTCCAGATTTCCTGGCTCAGGAGAAAGACCAAGCATCATGGAGTCTTGTATTTATTCAGTAAGAAGTTTCACTGTGCAACAATGTAATGTAACTGGGTTCGCAATAATCGAGAATGATTGAGATTAGAAAGATTAAAGGAGAAGCGTATGGTGTGGCCACGGGGTCATTGAAACCGCGGCCGATGAAGGGAGTCTGGGGGTCCTCCACAATAAAATTAAAAAACTGTAGAAATCATATGGTGTATTCTGAAGCATGTTTAGACTATACGTTAGGTCTATCGTTATAGTTCTATATAGTTCTATATCGTTATAGTTATAGTTCTATCGTTATGGTTCTATATAGTTCTATATCGTTATAGTTCTATCGTTATACTTCTATATAGTTCTATCGTTGTAGTTCTATATAGTTCTGTCGTTGTAGTTCTATATAGTTCTATCGTTTTAGTTCTATATTTTAGTTCTAAATAGTTCTATATAACTAAATATAAAGTTCTATATATATTGTTCTATATACAAGGTTGTGCTAATAATGACTTTTGTGCAAGTTGAAAAGTGATGTAGGAGAACTGAATCCTGGCATATCTTCTTAAACTAAATTTGGCGAATGTGTTCACGTCAAGTACTTTGTATATGCATACAGTTTTGTGTAATTCCGAAACTTGCAACTGTTTTAATATACTTCTTGCAGGATACTCCAGATGATGGGATTATACTCGACACCATACCGCATCAATCTAACATCGCGTTCTGTTGTGGTTTGTCAGGTTAGTCAGCTGATTAACCTATTCAATTAAAACTGTTTTTGTTCGGTAAAATATTATGCAAATTATACAGTACTGTTATAGATGTTAACAATGCAGGTTGTGTCCAATGAAGACTGGATAACATCTTCTGAATGAAAGACAGACAAAGGAAAGAAACCTTCTTTATATCATACTTTACTCACTCCACTCTTGATACCTCTGTCCGTACACCATACAATTATACAATTACAATGGCATAAATAAGGAGAACATAAAATGAAATGAAGCTCATGTGTTCCGATGATGTAATAGGGTCATTCCATATCAAATCACCAAATTTTGGAGTATGTTGTGGTTCGACCTCTTTTAAAAAAATGACCAAAGTTATTGTATGCTTGGAACACCATGAATTAAGAATATCCTGAAAGTTTCAATTGAATTGCTCCAAAATTGGCCGATTTTTCACACTTTCAAATTCCTAAATTTGTCACCAACGTGACATTTTGGCATTTTCTTGATTTTTGAGGTCTCATTTCTCAGCAATCAAACATTCTATTACCTTTATATTACAGATTACTATAGATTATATCCCAAAGGAATTCACAAATTCATAATATTTGCCATGTACTGTATGCTTCTGGTTTAATTCACTTAATTGAGGGCTCCTCTGGAAAGCAGTGCTTCTTCACTGAGCAGGACGCTTTCTGGTCACTTCGCCCAACAACCATTTCGCCCAACTGCCATTTCGCCCAACTAGCATGGTCATTTCGCCCAACCAGCATGGTCATTTCGCCCAACCTTGTTGGTCATTTCGCCCAACCATTTTTTTACTCATATTCAGTCAGAATAATATCACTTTTCTATTTCACTATTTCAATTTGATTTATTTTGGGTTATATTACTTCGTGGTAGGTAAATAAAGTGATGTCCGTTCGATATCGATCGGAGTCTGAGTTATTTCGGGTATAATGGGAGGATTACACTACTTTAGGCGGTTACGCATACAATGGAAGTTATATTATTATACAAACAAAACCTATCAAACCTGACCTCTAAAACACTGATCCATCCTACCGACTGTAACCACGACTTCAAGTTTCCTTAATATTCGGTTCGTATCCCGTAATGTTAACAATTCCCGAACGTTTCCTTATTAAATTGACCAATATTGAAGTATAATTTTTTAATCAATGTTGGTCGAAATGACCAGCAAGGTTGTGCGAAATGACCATGCTGGTTGGGCGAACTGACCAACAAGGTTGGGCGAAATGGTAAGTTTGGGCGAAATGGCAGTTGGGCGAAATGGTTGTTGGGCGAAGTGACCAGCTTCCAGCAGGACAACCCTCATTAAAGATGACAATAATAAAAAAAATAAAAAAGACTTTACTATAAAATGAATGTCACTCAATACATACATTTACAGTGTGTACATGTGCGCAGAACATGTGTACATGTACAGTGTGTATTAGTGCTAGATGTAAACATAATCCGAACATAGTCTATACATAGGAATTGTACTTCAAGGTCATTCAATCCAATTTGTGCAGATTTTGATGTCATATGTATCGTCTGCTTCTGATTTAATTCACTTAATTAAAAGAGTTGACTATAAAATTAATGTCAATCAATACATACATGTACAAAGTTCATTATTAATTCAAATGTGCAGAACATGTGTGAAACACTTCAAAGTACAGTAAACACAAAAAAAAAACATTTTCACAAAGTTGTGTATAAACTACACAATGTACAACCAAACATTGAAAAAAGATATATAATGTGAATAATATTCTCCATGTTTTCTTAAAGAGACTGGCTATGCTTGCTGGGAAGGATTTAATGGGTACAGTAACCAATACAGTAGATGTAAATGTAAAGGTATTCACTTTAACCAACATTTCAAATTGTTAAACTTTAATGAAAGCACCATATACACAGGTCAGTCAGTTTAAACCTTGCAATTGTTCTTAACCCATTCATAAATTGAGGTAGGTGGAAAACAGGAAGGACCAGCAAAACAAAAACTCTCCAGATACATCTTAGAAAAGAAACTGTTAGCCTTGCATACAACTCAAGCGCTAGTATCATCTTTAGCTGTCTCTTTGATGGATGCACTTTTACCCTTAGAGGATACATAAATACTACCAGTAAATTTATGTGTTTTTATCTGTAACATTGTGAAAATGGCTGGGCTACTTTCATGTTCGGTTGGGATCCATTTGGATAAGAACAATTATTGAATTAGTGCCACAAGACTATGTTTATACCTAATACACATTGTACTTACATGTGCACACAGTCTGTACACATGTACACACTGTACAGATATGTACTGATTGAGATTCATTTATAGTAAAGTCTTTTAATTAAGTGAATAAAACCAGACGCAGACAGTACTTTGCAAATATTATTTGTTTATATAACAATGAAATATGCACAGTATTGAATTGAATAACCTTGAAGTACAATACCCAGGCTCAAATACATGCGGAACATCAAACAAAACATCACACAAAATTTTGTGTAAAATCCCAAACTTTAAGGATTTTTCATTTCAACAAAAGGCAAAGTGCCCTCCTGAAAAGTTTGTACATACAGGGTGGTACTATATCTCTTTGAGAAAAAAATAATCCGATTTTTTCAACATGACTCGTTTTCTTTACTGTACATATTGTGGTAAGTTATCATGGAGTGTCTGCTTCGCTATCTCTCTATCTCTATCTTTTCTTTGAACAGGTTCCGGTTACAGAGCTAGTATGATGGCTGGAAGACTTTTGACAGAATTAGTTTTTAATGAAACCCTGTCCTATGACATTACTTCCTTTCGTCTGTCAAGATTTCCTGGGACTACTTCAACTTCAGCGAAATATTAAAATCATAGATATCAATGATAGTGACGGGGATATTTTGTGATTTAGTCAAACACAGATGTGGTGGATAGCATCAAATTAGCTTGGACAGTTAATAGGGTAATTCGTATGGTGTCTTAATGCATGTGCATGTACAGCATATCAGGAGCTAACGTATATGGAATAGTTAATCCATATAGCTATAACTCATATCTGATGAGGAAGCAACATATCTGCAGAAAATACTGCTATCACGGAAAACAGAAATGGTCTGTTTAATGTTTTGATATATTTTTTTCAAAATTTGAAAGTATTTATTAGCAGTACCTTGCATTTAGACCTAATGATAGACATAATTTGTCTAATGCATCTTAATGAACCATTTGTCGTCGCATTCACCGACCCCACAGCCACACCCCTCTTTTTTTCGTAAAATTGTTGACCCACACCCAGTCCTTCCATAAAGGTTCAAACCACTACCAAGATCAGTTGGGGGAAACTTGGAACCTGTACACACCCCCCCCCCCTCGCCTAACCTTTCAAAACCTGTGCAAGTCACTGCTCTCGAGTTGCCCTAAAAGCAATGCGATATGGTTGCAATTTCATTCTGGACTCTACCCTCTGTCGAAGAAGAATTTAGGAAGGCTAGCATTTTTCTAAATGCATTAAGAGACACGATTTGTATTGGCGATTATCTTTAAGAGATGTTAAACTCATCTTGGAAATATATGAATATTATCATGGTTATATTGTGGTTACACAGTTTTTATGGTTAGGCAAAGTAAGCACGTGAAATAACTGCACGGTAGGCTAGAAAACAAACAGGAGGAACGAGGTCTGACCTGTACCAGGGGCGTATCCAGGATTTTCCAATAGGGGGGGCGCCAGGCATGAATGATCGCCGTCCTGGGGGATGGGTCTAAGGGGAGGGGTGTACAATTTTTGCTTTCAAAGAAGGGCTGAAATGCAAAATGGTGTCATATGCATGGGCGGCGATCCGTACTTCCGAGTTGGGGGGCGGGGATATGACCTTGTTGACTATCTAAGCGTAGCGCCACTATGAGTTGGCGCGAAGCGTACAAGAAAATTTTGGGATTAACAAACCCTCTAGATGGCCGGAAACGGCACTTCCCGAGGTTTCCAAGCGGCATATACCCAACTTTAAAATAGGGATGTCATGTCCGAAATATCTCATAAACAGGATCCAAAATACCTTTTTTTTTAATTTCGAGTGTTATTTTGGGAAAATTGCCCCTGTCAATCTTGTTTCAGGCGCAACGTTAGAATGTTCGAGAGCTCTGTTATATTATTCGATGAAGAAAATGGCCTCATGCAGGCTATTATAGGCCTATACACATGCAATACACAATTACACATAGTTACATTCCTAGGTACCGATTGCTAGGGCATCCAGGTGAAACGTGTATTAAGCATTACCCTGGTTACATGAGATTCTCAGCTGTTCGAGGGAACATGTACGTGTGTAGGCCTACTATAGGGCCTATATGAATACTATGAGGGTGCATATATGTACTGTATCAATACCGTGGGCGCAATAATACATTTTGTTGTTATAGGGCCAATGAAGCCTACAGTCAACTATTTTTGCTTTATAAAGACGCTTTATTTGAAAAGATCGCACTGCGTTTATGGTAGGCGAGAAATGAAGCTAAAAAAGAGCCGTACATTAACGAAGATGCATAAATGTAGGCATGAAAATATTCTTATACCTGGCATTTGGTGGGGGGGGGGGGGATATGGTGCATTACATCCCCTCCACCCATTTTCATGGGGGGATATATCCCCCCTCCACCCAGGATCGCCGCCCATGGCCATATGTGATCCATTCTTCGACCTTAATAATAAGCAACATTTCCAGTAAATATGGACACAAAATGCACAATTTAGTATGGCTGGCATGTCATTTAGTGTTTATAGTGATAATACAAACACAATTACCATCTATGTTTCTGAAACTATTATGCCGCCGAACTTCGCCAGAACCTTTTTTTGGCAAACAAAAAATAAAGCATACGGGAGGGGGGGGGGGGGGTTGAGCGATCACCGACATCTCACATAAAGGTCGTCATCAATTTTTTTTTTTTTTTGCTAAACTTTTTTTTTTTTTGGTGACGGCCAATAGGGGGGGGCGCGCGCCTGTTGCGCCCCCCCCTGGATACGCCCCTGTGTACACTGTTGGCAAGAATTCACAATCTCTCTGTGAATTACAGTTGCTTTGTTGCATGCTGGGATTTCGTTACAACGTAGCTAATGGATATATCATGTAAGGTATTTTATTTCGATACACAACCGAATTTAAGAATACTTTCTCGGGGTATATTTTCTGTTATATGTTTTTTCTTTTGCAATATAAAGTTTATTCAAAACTTGAGTACAACATCCCTGATCAAGGTGCCAAATACAATCAATCTTTCGTGAATATATAAGTATAACGACTATGGTTGTTTTTCGATATAAATCTGTAACTTTGCAATCATAATAGTGTGTGTGCATTTGTATGCGTGAGTCCGTGTGTGTTAGACGCTTCTTTGTAAACAGGATATCTCCAGATCGGCAGCTTGGATGGATCTTAAACTTTGTGTGTGGATGCCCTGTATTAGGATAAAGAAGTATCATGTTTATGGTAGAGGTCAACGGTCATTTGAGGTCAGCAGGGGTGAAATGTGATAACCTTGAAAACACCATATCTCAAGAATGGGATTTTTATTGAATCTAATATTTAGGACGATGCGCCATATTAAGAATATGAACGCTGTTGGTCTGATTTGGACACAATATTGCAAGAGAGGAAACTTGCAAAAGGTGGACCGATAGATTAATGAAGACCCCTTAAAATTCATTTCTCTCAAAGGTTAATTAGACCAGGGAGTTGCTATGGAAACAACTCCCTGATTAGACTTAAGAGAAAGCAATTCACCAAACGAACCCCATACTAGAGCCCAAAGGATCACGAGAGTCCAAGAGACGTATTTCATTTGAAGTAGTAACAATGGTGAATGCCATAGTTACCATTCATGGAGTCCCCCAGAAAAGTTTAGGGAAAGACAAAGTCTTGAGTATAGTAAGGGGATGAAAACAGCATTGGTTAGTTTGGATTTAGGTCTGTGGAAACTGCAGTACTCGCCCTGCATGCAAGGTAAACCATTTGAAGAGGGTTTCCACAGCTACAAGAGGGAAATCGGAAGGAATTGTCCTGAGGTCTTTCAACTGGCAATTATCATGTGAAAACGAAAGACAAGGATAGAGATCCTAGGCCTGATGTACAGTGGATTTGCAGCACCCGAAGACAACCTCGATTCAGCCTCAAGAATAGGAGTCTTTGCTGACAAAACCAACTGACCAAAAATAAACAACTTCCTAAGTTCCTGCCTCATAGAGCAAGCCGTACATTGTAAATTAGAAATCGGCATATAGCAGCGTGGAACTCACTTATTGGCATGCAGGGCGAGTAGTGAGACACATGCCCAAATGCATCATTTGGTAGAAAAAGATACTAAGGTACTATTCGAGACAATGAATTCGCAGTAGATTCTGGCATTCAGTATACCCTGCAACAACAAAAAAGGGTACCAACTGCAGCTTTGCGATGAAAAATAGAGAGACCTTGGGGGTATTTCTTTTGAAAAACAGGACCAAGAGAAGAAGAATTTACCAACGACGCAGTGCTGAAAATATGGGTTATATGAACATAGGTGTGTAGAGGTCGGTGAAATAATTGTTCACTGAGAAGATCAATGACGTAATTATTATGTTTTTGTACCTTTCGAAAGTCTTGCACATGTTGGGCATCTATACTATAACTAGAATGCAAAATGCATTGACGTTTCGATGACTTCATTGTACTAGATTTCTGCTTGTTAACCAGAAATATCTGTCATGGTAAACACAGGTCAGTCTACTGTACGTGGGAATACACACCTCCACCAAACACAATAGGGGTCTTGTACTCAATGTGATGCATCCACACACCAAGTATGAGAAGTATCCACGATTTCCATCGTTAGATATCATGTAAAAGGCTTTTTAGAGTTATGTGGTATACTGCTACTCACCAAATATGAGATTGGTACAAGCCCAATCCCTTCTTGAGATATCGTGTTTACACATACACGCGTCCGCCTGCATGACTGAATAGGTAACAATTGTCATCGAAAAACCCCCATAAGAAACAATTCGAGCAACGACATAATTTTCTTGACGGAGGAACTTTAGTTGGATTAGTTCTATTTGGGAATCCAGTTGTCCGAATGGCAACAAAGACAGGCATTATATGTTGTGAACAATGCATATATACCGCCTTCCTGTACTGAACAACTGCCAAATGCTAGCTGGAAAATGGTAAATTAATTTGCTTCCAAGTTATCCATGAAGGTTGTGTTCGTTAACGTTCAACATTTCTGTTTTGAGACAAATTGGCGAGGTGTCGTGTCTCTCACGGTCGATCATGCAGATATACGGCAAGATGGTATTCCTTTAATGCTCTGATTGGTTTCCTACAGTATTACTTATTGCTGTCTGTACGTGCATGCTAGAATCTTACACTGGAAGTTAAAGTGATACATTCATCTTTGTTTTAAGTGATATATACCATTACTGATATTGCTATTTACGATAGTTATGCTTCATTATTGCAATTGTTTGTCGTCCGAAGTTGATTGTTTCTAAAATTATTATTAGGCCTATTATTTTGTACCTTTCGTTTAGGAAATTTCTCCATATTCCGAATTTCCCACCTGTGAATAAATACGTATCCAAAAACAACCTGGTTATTAGTCACTCTCTTAGTCATTTCTCTGTGTCAGTGTGTGACGTGACACAGATATACGGCAAGATTGCACCTAACATACAAGTTGTACCATCTTTAACTTGTTCATTCACTGTAAATTGCAGAGGTAAAAAATGACAAATCCCCTATTGAAAAGAGAGTCAATTTGAGCCATTCACCAATCCACATGTCCACACCCTGACCCACCCCTACTCTATTTTGCGAAAAATAAAGGTAAATCATTGTTTCCAATCATCACCCATAATATTTATGCATAAATGTATAGCTGCATAATAATCTTCACATTGTATGGATCAGTACATTGCGACGATTGATATATCATAGAGCAATTTACAGGCCGTAATAGATACACTTTATGTAAATATGAAAACCGTTAGATAACGATAACTAGTGTCAAGCCATATCGTGGCTACTAAATTTAACTTATTTAACTTGGGGGGCTGATAAGTTCGTCATATCTGTCATATCAGTAAGGTATAAACATAAATGATAAGCGCACAATCTGTGATTTATTGGAAAGATCATAATATCTGTCCACGTTTGCCGGTCAAAGGTTCCTGCTTTTCTACCGTTTGGCAATACACATGCATAATCCACCGTGGTGTTTATACCGCAGATTTCATAGAACGTAGAGGTTTCGAAACGCTCCTGCTTTGACAGGAGCTATAAAATCAACCAATAGTCAACATAATAAATCTTGACACGTCGATTATTCTGCCATGCACTTGAGAAACAAAAATTTCAGTCTACAGACCTGTGAACTTTCGGAATGCAAGTTGCTGAAAAACACTATCGCAACGGACATTCTACCGTCAGTGGTGATAATTTGAGGTAGCGTTGCTCGTGATTGTTCAAGGAGAGATTTCCATTAAGCAGGTAATTCGTGATAGGCCATACGAGTTAGGCTATATATGATCATAGAATAATATCAGGACTGCAAGAATAACTACATTCGGCTGAATATGTCAATAAGTAGATTGCGTGGTATATCAAATACTACGTCACTATGCCTCAAGTTTGCATTTTTATGGTTTGCAAGGGCGGACTGAGGTTTAGGCTGCTTCAGTTGTAAACTTGTTAGATAATTAATAAATAACTATAATGTAATAATAACACAAGACAGGTTATTCCAGTTGTTGAGGCTCTGTATTCAATAGTCATAATGAGTATATAGTACTATAGTAGAACAATCTGTTATATAAGCTCATTTACTCTTAAATCCATATATGGGCATAGATAGGCTAGGATGGTGGCTGGGGTCAGGGTAAGTATGTAACCTCCAGGTATGACTGGCAGTGGTTGGTCTAAACTACAGGTTGCAGTACAATATGTTACATCTCCCTTTCTTTGGGTGTTACTAAAACGAATGACAATTGCGTTACACGTAACGAATGACAATATGTTGTACACACTAAAAAATTGCGTTAACTAAAACGAATGACAGTAATGACAGCACAGACATTTGCTTCAACTGGATATCCCAGTTCAGACTCCGTGGGTATCTAGATCTAGTATAGTACGGACAAGATAAAAACGCACCTTACAGCAAGCGAAATTGTAAGTGTGATTTTAACAAGAGCCCAAGGGCACTGTGGTTCCTTGCTTGGGGTATATGACAATACACATAATATTATCAAGCAAGATTGGGCTGAAATAGTCCAAGTAATTGTGGTCCTACTGTACATGTTCCCATAAAGCAACCAACACTATAGCCAACACTTTTGTGATCACAAAATGTGATCGAATTTTTTATCAAAAGACACTTTTGACATCTAAATATGGCGTCGAAAATGTAAGAAATATATGAGACCTACAAGCGTGTCAACAGATATGATAACAATGGTGACCTCAGATGACATGACCTTTAAGTTTCAAAATGTTCCACCACCCCATTCACAACTTGTCCCAAAATATCAACCATGTCACACCTTGGCATTGAGATTTAATTGCATTAAATGTCAAAAATTTAACTTTGAATTTGTATGTAACTTCACACACAAAGGTCACCCAGAGGTCAACCAATTGACATTTTTGATCGGTGAGACCTAAATAGAGCATGACTGTAAAAATTCAAACATTTTTTCTTTGCCCAATTTCTCCCCCCATAATACTACTTTTTTAACATTAGCTGACCTTTGGTGACCTTGGATCGCATGACCGTTAAGCTTGAAAATATTCCCCTATACCATTTGCAACTTGTCTCAAAATATCAACTGTGTAACACCTTGGCACTGGGAGTTATTACACTAAATGTCTGAAAATTAACTTTGACCTCATATAACTTAACATACAAAGGTCACCTTGGGTCAACTTATTGACATTTTTGATTGATGAGACCTAAATTAGAGCATCAAACTATAAAAATTCAAACATTTTTTTCTTTGCCCATTTTCTAACCCCAAAATACTAGTTTTTTTGACATTAATTGACCTTTGGTGACCTCGGATCACATGACCGTTAAGTTTGAAAATATTCCCCTATACCATTTGCAACTTGTCCAAAAATATCAACCATGTCACATCTTGGCACTGGGAGTTATTACACTAAATGTCTGAAAATTAACTTTGACCTCAAATAACTTCCCACACGAAGGTCAAATGGGGGTCAACCCATTGACATTTATGATCAGAAGGTACCTTTAACATCTGAAAATAGCATCGAAACTGTAAAATATCCACAAAACACGAAAAGGTCACCAGAGGTCAAATTGAGGTCAAGGGTCACCCAGATGCGGGTCGACAATTGGATTTCATTGAAGCAACTCCCAACTCTAACGGACAATTTGTTCTCAAGTTATCGCAAAAATACTAGTTTTTTATCATTAATTGACCTTTGGTGACCTTGTATCACATAACCGTTAAGTTTGAAAATATTCCCCTATACCATTTGCAACTACTCCAAAAATATCAACCTTGTCACACCTTGGAACTGGGAGTTATTGCATTAAATGTCCGAAAATTAACTTTGACCTCATATAACTTCGCACACGAAGGTCACACGGGGGTCAAGCAACTGACATTTATGATCAGAAGTTACCTTTAACATCTGAAAATAGCATTGAAACTGTAAAAATCCACAAAACACTAAAAAGGTCACCAGAGGTCAAATTGAGGTCAAGGGTCACCCAGATGCGGGTCGCCAATTGGATTACATTGAAGCAACTCCCAACCCTAACGGACAATTTGTTCTCAAGTTATCGCAAAAATACTAGTTTTTTATCATTAATTGACCTTTGGTGACCTCGGATCACATGACCGTTAAGTTTGAACATATTCCCCTATACCATTTGCAACTTGTCTCAAAATATCAACTGTGTAACACCTCGGCACTGGGAGTTATTACACTAAATGTCTGAAAATTAACTTTGACCTCATATAACTTAACATACAAAGGTCACCTTGGGTCAACTTATTGACATTTTTGATTGATGAGACCTAAATTAGAGCATCAAACTATAAAAATTCAAACATTTTTTTCTTTGCCCATTTTCTAACCCCAAAATACTAGTTTTTTTGACATTAATTGACCTTTGGTGACCTCGGATCACATGACCGTTAAGTTTGAAAATATTCCCCTATACCATTTGCAACTTGTCCAAAAATATCAACCATGTCACATCTTGGCACTGGGAGTTATTACATTAAATGTCTGAAAATTAACTTTGACCTCATATAACTTAACATACAAAGGTCACCTTGGGTCAACTTATTGACATTTTTGATTGATGAGACCTAAATTAGAGCATCAAACTATAAAAATTCAAACATTTTTTTCTTTGCCCATTTTCTAACCCCAAAATACTAGTTTTTTTGACATTAATTGACCTTTGGTGACCTCGGATCACATGACCGTTAAGTTTGAAAATATTCCCCTATACCATTTGCAACTTGTCCAAAAATATCAACCATGTCACATCTTGGAACTGGGAGTTGTTGCATTAAATGTCTGAAAATTAACTTTGACCTTGTATAACTTCGCACACGAAGGTCACACGGGTGTCAAGCAACTGACATTTTTGATCGGAAGGTACCTTTGATATCCAAATCTAGCATCAAAACCAAACATTTTCTTTTTTGCTCGTTTCCTCCCAAAATAAGCGCATTTTTTCTAATGTGACCTTTGACCTTTTGACCTTGTTTTCAGATGTAGTTTAATCTCCGGATTCCAAAAAACAAAACAAAAAGTCTGTACAACCATCCTAACTCCGACCGAAAAACTTTGACCCCATATAACTTCGCACATAAAGGTCACACGGGGTCAACCTATTGACATTTATGATCAGAAGGTACCTTTGACATCTGAAAATAGCATCGAAACTGTAAAAATCCCCAAAACACGAAAAGGTCACCAGAGGTCAAATTGAGGTCAAGGGTCACCCAGATGTGGGTCGACAATTGGATTACATTGAGGCAACTCCCAACCCTAACGGACATTTCGTTCTCAAGTTATTGCAAAAATACTAATTTTTTATCATTAATTGACCTTTGGTGACCTCGGATCACATGACGGTTAAGTTTGAAAATGCTCCCCTGACCAGTTCACAACTTGTCCCAAAATATCGATCTTGTCGCACATTGGCACTGGGAGTTATTGCAGTTTTAATATTTTCGGTTTTTGGACCATAACTGACCTTTGGTGACCTTTGTGGGCACCAAAAACAATAGGGCACACCTTCTCCATATGGCGGATCTATAGTCCAAGTTTGGCCTCAATCCAACATTCCCTTATTGAGATAGAGCGTACCCAAGCAAGTGTCACAGACGCACACACACACATACATACATACATACATACACACATACATACATACACACACACATACGCCAACCTGACTGCATAGGTTCCTTTTGCTAAAGCAAGGAACCAAAAAGTAAATTTAACGTCATTTTCCCGATATTAATTGTTAGAAACTAACAATACTATAATCTTGAAACGGCTTCAGCTATCTTTCTATATAAATCTACAGAGGTAAAAAGCACAGCACTCAAGCGCATTCTCACACAAATCTTTCCTGTGGTTTCTATCCGTAAATTACACCAAAACCCTACAACCACGTAACATGCGATTTTCCTCAAATCATTTTTGCGCAGAAAACCAATAAACCCATTTACTCCATTCCGTTATTCATTCTATCTCTTCTCACCACCGTTGTCATTCGTTTGTCATTCGCTGTCATTCGCTGTCATTCGCTGTCATTCGCTGTCATTCGCTGTCATTCGCTGTCATTCGCTGTCATTCGCTGTCATTCGCAAATGATAATTTACCCTGTACAAAGTCAATTGTCATTCGGTCATTCGCTGTCATTCGTTTTAGTTTGTCCCCTTTCTTTGTAAGTTAGATGATGTCACAACAACTAGTGTATAAAATATAATGACTACATGAAATTTTAACATAGTGGTTAAATACAAACATTATAGTGGTTAAATACATAGATTAAGAATATCTTATTTACATGACGTAGTCCTTTGCCCAGACAGGTTTTGTTTTTAGTCTAGAGCTTCTACGTATCTCTTCATTAGTCTCAGTATTCTCTCGCATGTCTCTCTCCTCACTTTCTGGGTCAACAAGCTGCATGTCAAGCTCTTTCAATGATATGAGTCATAGTTTTCCTTAGTTTTACGAAGGTGTTTACGGTTTCGACGATAATTTGTACCATCAAGTGTTTCGACAATGTATGAGCGGGGTTGACCCGTTCGAGAAGTCACTGTTGCTGGGACCCACCCCTTTTCTGTTTGCATTCTTATGTTTTCACCGGGATAAAGTTGGGCTAGGGGTCTTGCTTGCCTGTCAAAGTAGGTTTTCTGCATTTGTCGTTTTTCAGCAAGTCGTTTGGTTACAGTGTCCGGTTTCAATATACGGGGTTGCAGGAGCCGTTCACTAGTGGGTAGTCTTGTTTTAGTTCTGCGTCCAAATAGTCGTTGGGCGGGTGACCCGAGGATGTCATCTCTGGGGGTATTGCGATACTCAAGCAATGCTAAATATGGGTCTTGACCATCCTCTTTTGTCTTTGTAAGCAAGCCCTTTGCTATCTGTACAGCCTTTTCGGCCATACCATTCGACTGAGGGTGGTACGGACTAGAAGTTGTATGGTGAAATTGAAACAAATGTGAAAATTCAGAAAAACAATTACTGCTAAGTTGTGGCCCGTTGTCACTTACAAGTGTGTCTGGTATCCCATGTCGTGCAAATTGAGATTTCAAATTTGTTATTACAGTTTCGCTTTTCGTGTTTGGGAGATGTGCCATTTCAAAATATCCCGAATAGTAATCAATCAAAATTAAATAATCTTTACCATTCCATTCAAACAAATCTGCACCAATTTTTGCCCATGGCCTTGTTGGAACATCATGCGGCATCAGGGGTTCTTTGGTGTTTTGATTTCTGTATTTGTTACAAATCTCACATTTAGATATAAGATCTTCAATCTCAGCATTCATCTGAGGCCAGAACAGAACATCCCTGGCCCTTCGTTTGCATTTTTCAATGCCAAAATGAGCACTATGAATTTGCGCCAGAATGTCAGGCCTCATTTTTAGTGGAACGATAACTTTATCACCCCTGAATAGTATCTCGTCATTGACAGTAATTTCATGCTTGTAGCTCCAATAAGGCCTTGCGCAGACTGGAAGTTCTGACCGTGTCTCAGGCCAACCCTCTCCGATATATTTCACAAGAGTTTGCAAACTAATGTCCTCTACTGTGAGTTGTCTTAGTTTAATTAACTTTTCATTTGACATAGGAAGCATCTGAATCTGAGCTATTTCAAATGCTTTCTCTCCTAGATTATCAGCCATTTCAGCCAAGCTACACCTAGACAAAGTGTCAGCTATGTACAATTCTTTACCCGGTTTGTAATTAACTGACAGAGGGTACTTTTGAACTTTCAAAAGCATCTGTTGGAGCCTGTGGGGAGTTTGGTACAACGGTTTTGTAAATATTGCCTCTAAGGGCTTGTGATCGGTTTCGACATTGATTGACTTTTGACCATACAAATATTCGTGGAACCTTTCACAACCGAATACAATCCCTAACATTTCTTTTTCGATTTGTGCGTAATTTTGTTGGCTTTTGGTCATTGATTTTGATGCATAGGCTATTGGGGCGCCCTCTTGAAGTAGCACAGCTCCAAGCCCCTGACTACTTGCGTCTACAGATATAGTAACCTCTTTGTTTACGTCAAACAATTTCAGCACAGGTGTTTTTGTGATTTTCTCTTTTAGTTTTTGGAAACTCTTTTGTTTCGTTTCATCCCATTCCCATTGGACACCTTTTCCTAGTAGTGCCCGAAGGGGCGCACTTTCTACCGACAAATTTGGAATGAATTTTGCCACATAGGTAACCATCCCCATGAACCTCCGGAGGCTCTCCTTGTCATGTGGAGGCTCCATTTCACTTATCGCCCTTACCTTTTCTGGGTCTGGCTTCAGACCATTAGAAGTTAACACATGTCCCAAATATGAAATTTGAGGCTTTCTTAATTGACATTTGTCCTTGTTTAACTTAACGTTTCTGTCTCTTGCCCGTTGCAACAATTGTTCCAATCGTTGGTCATGCTCAATGTCGTCTTTTCCCCACACAAGAATATCGTCGGCTACGATTTCAATGCCTTCCAGATCTTCAAACACCTGACTCATCACATCTTGGAAGACTTCTGGAGCAGAGCAGATTCCAAATGGTAGGCGGTGGAACTTGTATCTCCCAAAAGGTGTGTTGAATGTGCACAGGTTGGTACCTTCCTCATCAAGGTTGACCTGCCAGAACCCAGAGCTGGCGTCCAGCACAGAAAATACTTGGGCGTCAGGCATCCGCGAAATCACTTCTTCTATCGTGCGCATTGGGAAGTGTTCCCTTTTGATGGCTTTGTTCAAATCCCGCGGATCTATACAAATCCTAATTTTATTAGGCTTGATTACGGTGACCATACTGTTCACCCATGCAGTAGGCTCGCGAACGCGTGAAATAACATTCATACGTTCCATCCGATTTAGTTCTTTGCGTATCCTCTCTCGGAGGGCTACTGGGACCTTACGCGGTGGATGTACGACCGGGGCAATGGTGGGGTCGACGGTTATATGGTGTGTTACATCTGTAACTGATCCCAGTCCAGTAAATACATCTTTGTATTTCTCAAGCAGATCTAGCTCTGCTGTTGATTCTTCACTGTCTAACTCCTGAGTCTTAAATACTCTCTTGATCAATGACAGCTGCTCACACGACGGTAGTCATAATAGACAAGGAACTACTCCATCTACGACCTGAAAATTTATCACATAAAACCGGTCTTTATATTCACAGGCTATGTCAACACAGCCAATCGTTTTGAGCTTTTGTCCTCCGTACGCGACTAGTTTAGCTTTTGATTTCTTCGGTGGTTCATTCGTTATCTGCTCGTAGATACTTTTACTAATCACATTACACTCTGCGCCCGTGTCAATTGTGAAGTTGACTAAACATTCATTTAGAGACAGCTGAACCTCCCAGTTTTTGTCTGTTTTCGGGCCTTTTGCTTTTTCCACTTTTGTCATACCGATAAAAAATTCAGTTTCACTGTAAGTGTCCGATCCAGTCGCTTGGTTTATCACTCGAATGTCTTTTTGGCTTTGAGATCTCTGCTTCTTGCTGTTGCTTTGCGTGTACGCCAATTTTTTATTGTTTCGGCATACCACGGCAAAATGATTTAGTTTCCCACACGAATTGCATTTGGCACCTATCGCCGGACAGTCATGTTCCCTATCCCAAGATCGTCCACATTTGTAACAGTTTCTATTACCACTACTGGTTTGCGATTTTTGTGACTTTCCTCGTGTGTTAGAGTTATACGATCTTACCTGGTGTATTGGTAAGTTTGTCTCCCCTGCCAATGATTTCATTTGCGCCGAAGTCGCTTCACTGGCGCGGCAAATGTCGATCGCTTTGCCAAGTGTTAAAGACTCCTCCCTAAGAAGACGTCTGCGTACTTGGTCATCGTGTATGCCGCATACAATTCGATCGCGAATCAAACCGTCAGTGAGTTCCCCGAATTCGCATCCTTTAGATTTGTTTCTCAAATCCGTAACGTATTGGTCGATAGGCTCACTCGACTTTTGGTTGCGTGTATTAAAAATATGACGCTCCCAGGTAATGTTTTTTTCTTGGCTTACAAAATGCCTCAAACTGATCCATAACTTTGTTAAGTTTCCAGCAATCTCCTTCCTCCTCCCATTTGAAGGAGTTATAGATTTCTACAGCGTCCTCCCCAGCAATATGAAGTAGTGCTGAAGTTTTTACTTTATCTGTTTTAGCGCTTAGTCCACTAGCTTCCAGATATAGGAGCAACATCTGTTTCCATTTTCTCCAGTTTTCAGCCAGATTTCCTTGCAGATTTAATGAACTTGGTTGCTTTAACTGATCCATTTTGAAATGTCCACAATGGTGTTCACTTCTGACACCATGTTAACTTGTTAGATAATTAATAAATAACTATAATGTAATAATAACACAAGACAGGTTATTCCAGTTGTTGAGGCTCTGTATTCAATAGTCATAATGAGTATATAGTACTATAGTAGAACAATCTGTTATATAAGCTCATTTACTCTTAAATCCATATATGGGCATAGATAGGCTAGGATGGTGGCTGGGGTCAGGGTAAGTATGTAACCTCCAGGTATGACTGGCAGTGGTTGGTCTAAACTACAGGTTGCAGTACAATATGTTACAAGTGAAACGAAGCCGGCCTTACTATGACTTGAGGCAAGCGGCGCTTTGGCACCTGGGCCGAAACTAGCTCCTTTGCGACTACAAGTTTTCAACCTGTCGGGTCCTTACACCCGACGGCGCATCGGTTGCGAGACGGTCACCCAATAGGCCAATCCACCCGTCATACTGAATGTGCCTTATTACTCTCGTTGATACATAACAACCTGCCAGGCATATCAATCCTAAACTTGCTTTCAATTATGATTATTTATCTTCTGTGGAGAAACAGCAAATTGGTTTAACTGATTCCGGATGGACCAACCACAAAAAAACATTTATCGAAAAGTTGTGATATTTAGATTGCTCTTTATACAAATTTGGGGACCGATTTTTCTTTCCCTTTCTTATCGAAGGTGGTTGGTAATATTGTAAAATTTATATGTTTGAAGGATTAATTTCTTTTTGTTTCTGTCGTCTCCTGTAGTATAGGTAAAGGCAGATATGAAGCTGGAAGGAATTTGCGCCCTTATTACTGGAGCAGCTGACGGGATAGGAAAAGCCGTTACCAAACGATTTCTGGAGAGGGGCGCAAAGGTAATATTCACACATAGATCTCTATGTCCTTTTATATGCACAACAGGCAATATGTGATACTGAAAAGTAGTCGAAACATGTCAGGCTATAGCCACAACTGTATTCTGCATAGTACATGCATTTGTCAAATATGTGTCAGCATGTGCCTAGCATCTCTGGGGTCGTGAGTTCAGGCCCTGGCCGGCTACCGTAGAGTGGGCATTTTCATCCAAGAGAAATCAGGAATAGTAAAACAAACCCCAAATGAGTTATTTTTTATTATTAAAGGCTTTGCAAGACTCGCCCCAAACCGCGTGCCGCCCGTGAAAAAGTTATTTTAACTTAGTTATCTTAGTAATGAAACGTGATACCTTGTTATCTTTAGCTGCACCTGAGATGTCCATCGCTGTATCGTTTGCACACTGTGCTGTGGGTATTGACCGCAGCTGTATGTACTGACTGTACACAAGTGTCTAATTACCGAAGGTAGCAAGCTGTGTGCGTCTTTTTCTGGGATCGATGGTGGTGTCTAACACTTCTGTTACACCTCATTCGAAACTAGGTCAGATTACCGGCATTAGACGTTTCTTTTTGCACGTGTCTTCACACCCTTTAATAAGGGTAGTCCTACTCAGTGCAGAAGCACTGCTTTCCAGAAGAGCCCTCAAGTATTGGTACTCTTCGATATAACCTTGTACCCCTGACGTGAAGTGTAATTCAACGCAGTCCTTGGTATGCTAAGTAGCGTCGTAATGCAGTTTTGCGGGTTACAAAAATTCGCACATCCGTGTTTGGGAAAATAGGTACCGTATATCATAAATAACGTCTGTATTGTCACGGTGCTTTCTTGAGTTTACACTATTTTTGTTTACAGTTTGTCGCAATTCTTGATTACAACAAGGCTAAAGGAGAAGAAACTGTTCAAGAATTTGCCAACCAGTTTGGAAAAGATCGGGTCAGATTTTTCCTCTGTGATGTGGCTAAAGATGATGAACTTGGTGGTAAGATGTCAAATGGGTTCCATGCACAATGTGTAAATAAAAAGAAAAAAAGGATTAACTTGTCAACAGTCTTTGGGTTGCGTTGCACTCAGCTATCGAAATAATTTTATTCTATTTACCATGCTAAATAAGGAAAGTTAACATACTGCGCAAGTTCTAGTTACTCTATTATACAAGGATTTAGTCGTGGTTTCGCCATATTTGATTACATTTAGTTTTTCCTCTCTTTAGATATAACAATCTATGGTCCTCTGATGCCCATCATAATCAATTGATATTGAACCATAATCACTCTGTATTGATCAATGTGTACATTTGAGATGTTACATTATAGTAATGTTGTAAATAATGCATTTCAACAGGGAGTCTTTTCTCATAACAAAGAGGAAACCCAGATCCGATCATACTTATAAATGTAAACATTCATACAGCCTTTTATTACGGTACTGCACAATATGGGATAGTCTTGTACAACAACATTATTAAGACTTGGTCAAAAATCTTTAAAGGCATTGAAGACTCGCCCCAAACCGCGTGCCGCCCTCTGAAAAAAAGTTAACTTTCCGTTGCTTGCAAGTGAAGTTTTCTTCTTGTCGCTATACAAAATGCAGACAGTTACGGTAATGAAACGTGGTACCTTGTTATCTTTATCTAGACCTGAAAATAATGTCCATCGCTGCTATGTACACTGTGTTGTGGGTAATGACTGTAGCTGTATGTATTGACTGTAAACAACTGTCTCATAACCGACGGTAGCAAGCTATGTGTGTATTTTCTGGGATCGATGGTGGTGTCTAACACTTTTGTTACACCTCATTCGAAAGTAGATCAGATTACCGCCATGAGACATTTCTTTGTGCGCGAGTCTTCACACCCTTTAAGATCACCCAAAAGAGGAAGGATATTTGTTTAACTACGAAGGGGCCGGATCCAGGATTTTTAAAAGGAGGAGGTGTGATCCTGGGATCGTTGAGGCAGACTCCTGTGTATTGGGGTGTGGGGGTACCCCCAGAAGAAAATTAGACGTTAAATGGTGCATTATGAGACATTTTTTTAGGATATAAATTTAGGTGTATAATATGGTTTGTAGGATAGGTTGTGCTAAAAACTACGGTACTGTTGTTTAAACACACACCCTAACTCCGGGGCTGAAACGTCTGTTTTATTCTCGAATTTGTTGTGTTTATAACATCATTCAAGCTTTTATCAATTAAAAAAAAATAATAATAATAATAATAATAATAATTTTCTTACAATTACAAGATGTCGCCTGCACCATTAAGTAAAATGCATATTCTTTTTGTCTATTTCTTTTCAAGATGCTTTTAAGGAAGCCTTTAATGTCAATCATCGGTTAGATGTTGTCATTAATAACGCAGGTGTTGATGACGAACATCCAAATGTTCTGCAAATTAATTTAGTAAGTCACCTTCATTTTGTTGCCAATATAGCCTTATAGCAAGTGAAAATTTGAACCATACAAGAGAAAGAAAATTAAGTGTTTTTATTTTCTTTTTTCTTTGGTGAAATGTTATCGCAATGTTGTTTTTGTTTGCAGAGTACAAAGTATTCGCCGTTCGCATAATGTCACAATTACGTCACAATGAACGATTTCGTGTATATTTAAACAAAAACATAATACAATTTACCAAGTGATTACTGTCTCACAGTTTTGAGGTAAGGAAACTGCATGGGGCTGGAAATGGGTAATTTCGGCAATGGTGCGGGGTCATGTTGTATCGTTCGTGCATGCACAGGCTCTTACACTAAAAAAGTAATTCTTATATGTGGCATATGGCATTAGGACCTATGGCTTATTCATCTAGATATCCAAATGGGTGCCATTCTTAATCTGCCTTTGGGCTCTCAAAAATCTAATCAAGGTGGCCAATCCAGTAACCTATCGGTACTTCACATGGACCCATGTATTGTTCAAGGCCCTAAATTGGAACCAACAAATTTGGCATTCAATCGGTAGTCGGACCCACTGAAAATAAGTTATTATTTGATAATTTACATATCTAGCAGGAATGTTACCTGTCACACCATCTGGCTAAGTATGCATAGCGTTAGTTACATATAATAAATAAAATATATTTAACTTAAAGTCCATTTCATTTGTTTCACTGGATAACAAACCGTGATTCTACAGGTCCTGAAATATTTCGGGTCACAAAGTACACGCACATTATATTGTTTCATTGTTCTAACCTTACTGCATATTACAGTGACAAACGCCTTGATATTGGGGGGGGGGGGGTAAAACTCAGATGGTTTTTATTCGTATATCTAAAATACTGTGAAGTACAGTATAGCTAGTTCTTAAATTCCTCTCCATAATTCCACCAAAAAGGGGAATTGGAACCAAAAACTGTCCTCAACAGAAGAACACTGAGAGTGCCATAT